>NW_019396872.1:94058-134313 GCF_000591075.1 Eurytemora carolleeae | reverse complement strand
TAATGTTAATGTTAATGTTAATGTTAATGTTAATGTTAATGTTAATGTTAATATTAATGTTAATGTTAATGTTAATGTTAATGTTATGCTAATGTTAATGTTAATGTTAATGTTAATGTTAATGTTATGTTAATGTTAATGTTAATGTTGATGTAAATATTAATGTAAATGTTAATGTTAATGTTAATGTTAATGTTAATGCTTATGTTAATGTTAATGTTCATGTTAATATTAATGTTAATGTTAATGCTAATGCTAATGTTAATATTAATGTTAATGTTAATGCTAATGTTAATGTTAATGTTAATGTTAATGCTAATGTTAATGTTAATGTTAATGCTAATGTTAAGGTTAATATTAATGTTAATGTTAAGGTTAATGTTAATTTTCTAGAAACGTCTTTTAATAGATCAGACATTTGCGAATATATTTCATTTTAATACTTTTTTATTTTATAAAACTTCTTTGATTTCTTGGCTCCTCTTTAATGTCTTGAGATATAAATCAAACGTTTAGCGCAGTTCCGACATTTTATTCATTTTCTAAATGTAAAGAGGGAGTACGTGATACAAAAAGGGTGAAACACATAAATACAAAGAGTTGATGTTTGTTCTTAAATATAATGAAAATTCAAGATTGTATAAATAATATTTACAAAACTCTCACTGATGCATCCCTAAAAATAAGATATTTATCTAGATAGCTTTAATCTATAGATATACTTTGCTTGTCTGTGTGGGTGTTTATTTGTTTGTATACAATAAACAGCTGAACCGATCGAGCCCAAACATTTTGAGGGAAAGCTGAAATGACCCCAGCAGGGAATATTTTTGGATAATCAGAATCTAAAAAAAATTTGTCTTAACAAATTTGATTTTTCTAAAGCCATGAAAAAAATCGATAAAAACCAACATTTTTAAGTTAGAAGCCTAACATTCTCATAAATATTTTAAGTTGGAAGCCTAACATTCTTATAAATATTTTAAATAGAAGCCTAACATTCTCATAAATATTTTAAGTTAGAAGCCTAACATTCTCATAAATATTTATTAAAGTCTGCAAACGGAAAATAAGGCTGAACTCTTTTTAAGAAAGAAAACAGTGATATCTTATAATCGTTATTTTGTACCGTTAAAATACAACTTTTTAAATCTAAGATCACTAAAAATTATGTTTACAAAAACCCTTAAAACCAATAATTTTTTAGTCTAAAATATATCTGTTGATGTGTAACCATATAAATAAATAAACAAATACGTTCTATCAGGGTAAGACTGTAAAGACGACCTGAAACTGATAAAATATGACGATTGCAAGGTCAAAATATGTCTTCTGCATCTGAAGTCTCCATGCATCAGCTGTAGATTTGAAGAAGGAAAAATGTGTATTATTATTCTATAAACTCTGCTGGGAATAATATAAACTAAGTATATAAATATAATTATTTGTAAGCGCGTGCTGTAATTAATAATATATTTTATGTAATTAATGTATTTAATATAATTAGTTAATTAGCTAAATCTTCCCTCCCAACCTAATCCCCAAGGTATGTCGGCATGCTACAGAGTGTTCTGAAAGTTTTTAGTTATTTCATGTTTGCTAGGCTCTCAGGGCGCTTCGCGTCAATCTCCTTTTTCAATTGTAAACATTTTCTCTTTGTTTACATTGTAAAAGAAAAACAAAAAAATTCACGGATTTTCAAAATTTAATAAAAATCGAATTTTGTCGGAGTCTAATTTTTAAATTTTTGATCATCCATAAACCTTCCCTGGGGTCCCGAGAGGTCCCACACACAATTTGGGCCCGATCGGTTCAGCCGTTTTGACGTTTATTGGATACAAACAGTCAAACACCCAGACAAGCAAAGTATGTATATAGATTGTTTATTGTTAATTAATCATAAAGATTTATTATTTTGTTGACTTGAGAGTTGCTAAATTGTTCTTTCTGATTTTTTTTTCATCGTTTTGAATATCTCTTAAACCAGCTCACAGATTCTTTCTATATTCGTCGTAACTTCTTTTCAAGGTACTCACAGTCAACTAAAGGGGGGGGGGGCTCGCGTCGCCTAGCAACTTATATACAAAAAGAACTACATAGTGGATGAATAACAAAAAAATTGCTGTAGACTATAATAGGGGACTCTAAACCCATAGTGAATATCATTAAACCAGGGACTAACTGACGCAAGAAAGAGATAGCAAGATATATTCTTAAAATGAGGGAAAAACACTAGAACTCAGAAGAACGGATTTTTTTCTTTTGTGCTTCGCGCACACATTCAAAGTATTGACTTTTTTCGTTTATTTAACAGCTCACGTGATTTAACGCTTACAGTCCCTTTAACTGGAATATTTTAATTCTTCAATTTACAATTTTTATAAATTCAATAACAATTTATATGTTAAAAAGTACATCAATAAGATGTTTATTTTTAAAAGCAAAATTTCGAGGTAAAATTTTTCTTCTTCTTAAAATTCTTTACACGTGTTTTTACACTTAAAGACCGCGGACTTTTAAAAATTAAATGAAAAACATGTTATTATGTTATTAGATTCGAACAAAAAATATATTGATCCTTGGATTCGAACGTTTAAACCACTGCTGTACAAAAGCACTTACAGTTAGACCCTTGGTTCTCGCCCCGCCTGTGTTGTAAGGTAGCTATAATGACACCCAGTTTTGTGGTGTACAATGGCCAAATTTATGTGACACCCTGTATACTGTATTAATTCTAAATTATGTATATAATGCAGTAATGTCCTACGTCATACACCAACACAATATTAATGTTTGTACAAATAATAATTAAACAAATTATATTGTTTTCTTGTTCTACATTATTTCAAGCACACAGAGAAGCTAGTCCCCTCCCCCCCCCCCCTTAGAAGAACAATTCTCACAAACAGAGCCATGATTCCTATTGACCTTACTTGACAAGATCAAATCTTATGTTAATTGAGAAAAAATATCCTATATAGTGTTTTAATCGTGGTTTCTCTATAAAGATAACTTCTGGATTTATTGCTACAGAGATCATGTAAGAAATAATTAAAAACCTTGCCCAACCTTTAAAGGGACAGACCGGCTATGTAAGGTAGTTAAACTGATGATGCAGTGTTGTGGACAAATTCTTTAGGATATATAAAACTATCCTACGATATTACGATATTTGAGTGGGTACGTGTTTTTTTATTATTAAATAACGACGACAAAAATAAAGTAAAAATTATACTGTAAACTTATTAGATGGTTAGGAACATATTTATCAAAAACAATTTGTCAATAAATCAATGCTAGAATCAATTATTTCGATTTCATCATTTTATTGAATTTCTGATTTTCTGTGAATTTATTCGCAGATTCCTACAAATTCTTCAAATGTCGTCTTTTCAATAATAATTCCAGAAAATCTGAAGAAAATCTTTGTGAATAATGAGAAACTGGAATAATGAGAAAATAGAAACTAATAATTGAACAAGATTACTTATTTTTGATGATAAGATTAATTTTTATTTTCTCAATCTGTTCCTAAACAACTAATTAGTTTACTGTAAAATTTTGTTTACATTTTTTGTCGTCGTTATTTAATGATTTAAAAAACAATTCTGAAAACGTATCCACCAAAATGTACGATTTTGAACGTCGACTTTGCGCTCAAACTCAGGATTTACAGATCTTTAAAAAGTTTTATATGTCTCAAATGAATCCTAAAGAATTGTCCAATGCATACTCAATTCAACTACCTTACATAGCCGGTCTGTCCCTTTAAACGGTATTTGTATTTAATTATTAGAGAATAGAGATTCAATTTGGAAATGCGCAGCGATAAATGTAAGATTTACAGAGACGATTGTTTCCTGAAAACGGAACTTAAAGTGACAATTCACAATAAAGACATTGCTAAAATGAAGAGTGAGAGTGAAAAAATGTACAAAGAGATTAATTCTTTGCCATAATCTCAAATTTCACAATCCCTATATTTATGCCACCTAGCAACATAGACCTTTGATTGAAAAACTAATGTTTGAAATATCTACGACATCGGGTTGCAAAGATGCAGGATTAAAAAATAAGAGTTTGTAACAAAGACTCCACTAGCCACTCCTCTAATAGTTTAATTTTGGAAGGGAGGGAGAGGGGGCGGGGGGTTAACCCTTCCTCCATTAACCCTTCTTAAGTTATTAAAATATCCAAAGCCATCGTTAAAGGGACTTTCCACGAATTTTCAAGCGAACCCTCCATTTTAAAATCACAACATTATTCTCTTAAAGTTCATTAAACGTTTATGGAGGACAAATTAAAATAACAAAAAATAAAATATTGAATTTTATTTAATTTCAAATCACATTATATTATTTTATAAATAGAAACATAGAATTATTATAGAAATAGGAATAGAAGAATCATTATTTTGGTTAATTTTCCGATAAATGTATACGCTATATAGAGCAAATTAGTAAATATGGAGATACAAATGCAAAAATCAACATAGCAGATAAATGTAAAATCACATTTTTTACGGTTTTTGGACCTACTCGAATAGCTAATCAAAGAAAAGCATAATTAATTGTGAATCTTAAAGGATATTGATCTGAGAGCGTAGCATTACAGCATAATATATTAGGATTAATTCCAGATTTGTGAAATTTGAATAATTTTCTGAGTAAAAACGTTGAAAAACGTTTACGCAGACACATTTCTGGATTTAGTTTAAAAGGATTAGAGATTTATTTTTTTGGGGAACAAAATTCAATTAATTGTATAAAGGCCACTGAACTAGCTCAACTATCTCTTTGGTGCTTACTTGCTTAAATCTTGAATCACCGATTCAAAGTTCAATTAATACGCTGGTGAATCGTCCAAAAACTTTTCTTAAATCATAATATTTAATACACTGGATTTGGTTGTTGAGGATTAAAGATTTGATACCCCGGATTTGGCTGAGGAGGATTTGAGATTTGAAAGCCCAGATTTGGCTGGGAAGGATTAGAGATTTGAAAGCCCAGATTTGGCTGAGGAGGATCAGAGATTTGAAAGCCCAGATTTGGCTGAGGAGGATTAGAGATTTGAAAGCCCGGATTTGGCTGGGAAGGATTAGAGATTTGAAAGCCCGGATTTGGCTGTGGAAGATTGGAAGGATTGAACTTTGGTTTCATTCCTCTCCATGGTCCTGCAATATAGTATTAATCAATCAAACACTGTTATTAAAAAAAAAGTTAAATACCAAATCAAGAATTGTTTTAGTCCTAAAATTTACAGGTTAATTTTATCTTTGTATTTTCTCTTTTATATTTTATTATAAAATTTTAACACTGAGTTATTTTTCGACTTAAATCAGCCCAGAATTTTAGAATGCAAGGTTTCCGTTTAAGAATAAGACAAGTACAAGGAGATTTTAAAAGCTTAAACCCGAGTAAAACCCGGTCTTTGCATCTGCTTATCGACCAAAGTAAAGCTCAAGTCAAAACCTGGGTTTTGGATGGCCCAATGTTTAGTAAGAACCAACAATCTTGGGTTTTTTTCTCTTTAAGGCTCGAGTCTTCAGCAGCTGATCGTAAATTTCGTAAAATCTTTCATATTTGTACATTTAAAATCTCGGGAATTATTTGTGGTGTCAAATTTTGTTAATTATATAAAATAAACATACAATATAAATAATGTATCTACATAAAGTTTGAATTTTCGAAATTTACATCTCCTTGTATTATGATCATTTTATTCATAGTAATTTCTGAACTTGCAGAATTTCTAACTTTCATCTTCAATAGAAAATGATGAGGTAAAAAACCAAATATAGAGATTGTTTTGTGCACAGGTTTAAGAAAAAGATTTTTAATTCTAAATCTCTGGGTTTTATTGTAAAACATTTATTCTCAATCAACATGACATAATCAAAATTCAACACTGGATATATGTGTTCCACAGTTACCTGGTGCTAAATGATCTTCGTCCTGAAAGTTGACCGGCTGGTCCAGAGTTGCTGGCAATAGATCCCGAGGTTCCCATGCCGGTTAACCCAACACTTACCCGCCGTCCTCCAGCAGAAATAAATTAGAAATATAAATCTAGGCTTTATCTAGAAGTTCCTAACTTAAAAGGAGTGTAAGAGTAATCTAGTGACTCTTCTTGCAAAAATGATAATGCCGATTTACAACGGTACCCTTGAAACCTTTATCCTATCAAAAGTGTTGAAGAAATTGTCGTTTTTCTAGGTTTGTTTAAAAGTACTCAATTCTAAAAATTCATATATATTTTCCTGAAGTAGAAATGTGCGATTCAAGTTTGTAGAGAAACCACAACTGAAAATGTTCAATTTTCAAAATTTATACGTTGATATCTATTTCACACTTGACCAGAATAAGGCTTTAAGGGTACCGTTGTGAATTCGGCATTGCAATCATAGCATTGAGAGTAACTTCAAATTACGCCGACAGTTCCATTAAGATCAACCAGGGTGCTCTGAGGATCAGCCAACACCAGAAATCGTTTGTTCAGTACGATAATTTTCAAAATCGTTTGAACGAATTTGAAATGTTCGTTGTTTTTCGTTTTCATAATTTAATCTTTTTTTCTGAACGACACTATCGTTCATGAAAAATTTCGTTCGTTCACAAAATTCAATTGTTCTCAAAAACGATGTCAATCTCTAGTCAACTGATTGTTTCATGGATATTTTTTATTCTACAGTTGACCGCTAGGTTGTACTCGTAGCAAACAAGCCTTAGTCTTTCAGTAAATTATCGGGCAGCTTAGTCAATATCATTGGATCGACATAAAGTTAAGATTAGTTTTACATTTATTTTTAAGGGCGGATTTTATTTATCTAAGCTAGGTCTAAAGACTGTTCAACCATGCATTGGCTTTGTTGTAGTTCAACGACCTGGCTCAAATTCATTAAAATCGGTCCCCAGTCCGAATTTAATGAATTTGAGCTACGTCTCAAATCTGACAAAAAGCGGTTTCTATTGAGCAACGGCTTAATCTCGAAACATTGAATAAAATTTTGAGTGTAACCAACCATATTTGAGCTGCGTTTCAAATTTAAGCCGCGGCTCAAATTCTTTAAATTCGGCCTCTGTTTGATGGATTTATTGATGTTTAAACAGTTTAATCTAATAAGCTCATTTTTTGTTTGAGACCTGGCACCTCTGTTTCAGAAAATGTATGCAATTGTAATTTGTCGGAAAATATTTAAAGGTTGAAATGTTTAATACATTTGCTCAGAATATTATCTAATATTTTGGCAATCATTTGTAGAAGAAGAAAAAAATGATTTACTTTTGATATGTTTTATAGCCTTGAAGTATATATCCACTGAAACTAAACATAATATTTTCTAGATTACATTTATAGCAATCTGATACAGCACAGATATATCTTTATCTATTTATTATTTTAAAACCCAATACACATATATACATACACACATCCTAAATGTTCATTGTGTGCTATATTGCAACCTGATACAGCACAGATATATCTTTATCTATTTATTATTTTAAAACCCAAAACACATATATATACATACACACATCCTAAATGTTCATTGTGTGCTGTATTGCAATCTGATACAGCACAGATATATCTTTATCTATTTATTATTTTAAACCCCAATACACATATATACATACACACATCCTAAATGTTCATTGTGTGCTGTATTGCAATCCAATACATAGAAAGATCTTTAACTCTATATTATTTTGCTACCCAATCCATATATGTATATATAAACATCTCAAATGTTTATTCTATGTCGCTAAACAGTAAAAACCTATTTTTGTGATTATAAAGTATAAAATATTTATATTTTGTTAGATATCTTCATGAAGGTTTAGAATATCATTTACATATATTTATGTGGACCACATCTTTTGATATGCTAATACAGCGTACTTTGGAGGATTTATCATTAGGCTTATTTAGAACAATGATTGAACCCGATTGAACATAGTAAATCTATAAATGAAAAGATAAGATAAAAAAAGTATACCTTGAGATGAGGGTGGTCTAGAAGAGATTGGAGGGCGGGATGGCAGAGACGCTGGATTGATCCTAAGCCACAAAAATGTATGTTTAAATTGTGTCTTGCAAAAAAGAAACAATTGATCTCCCATTTTAAAGCCGAGGAACCCTGTAAGTAATGGTGTTGTTGAATAACTTGCAAATATTAAATATATATACATCCTTCTTTCTGAGGGTAAACTAAGAACCTCTAAAAGATGCCACTAATTGGGCCTGTAAAAATGTATTTCATCTTTTGGGCTTTTGCTGTGAACCTTACAGATATCTTATGAAAGTGTAATAAACTGTCAAAAATTGTTTGAGTAATTATAATAATGATATTGATATTGAATATGGATAAAAATAATGATGCTACTAATAACTCTGATTACCTGATCAATTTTGTAGTTTTATCATCTCCATTAGCACCAGAACTAGAACTAGAGCTAGAGCTTGAACTACCCCCACTGCTATGCCTAGACCTGAATGCAAATCACCGTATTCTCATTATGTCAAAAAAAAATTAGGAATTTGCAAGATACTCCTTTAATACAGAAATCAAAATCAAGTGCTATGCAAGTTGCAACTTTGAAATTTTCATATACCCGACTACAAAATGTGGGTTTTTAAGATGAAAACAATGGCAGATATTGAAAATATAATTATTTTGAGGTGAAAGGAGTAGGTGGGGGGAGGGGTTGAAAAATTCATGATAATGAAAGTAATAAGTTTATTTTTTACCTTCCTCCATGTTTCCAGTTAATCTTCCCTTGGTATTCAAGAGTTTTCCTGTATACCTCAATATCATCGCTCAAATCAACCTTAACATCAATAACATTATTCCATTGACTTTAACATTAATGGCCTCACTAAAATTAATATCAGATAATTGATTTAAACAAGTGTTTAAGTATATATATATATATATATATATAGATATATGAATAATGTCCAAACCTCGTTGTGCTTACAGCTCTGAATATTCTCCAGCAGTTCCCTTCGCTCTCTCTCAACCCTCTCAGTAACAGCCTGAACATTTAGAGTTTCAAGAACCAATTGGAGGTTAGGAAAATCTTATATAAGATGGATGAACAGAGAAAAGCAGTGAAAATAGCCTTTTCTAACTTAAGTACTATTTTCTTATTAATAGATGTCCTTCAAAATATTAGTTATGCAGACACACTATAGTTATGAAGCTATATCAAGCTAGAAACAAACTTTTTAAGAAAATCACCTGAAACTGTTTCTAAAGAACAGGGATTAATTTTTCAAGTTTTTCCAAAAAATATCTGATTGAACAATAATTAAATTTTTTAAGGATTAATCAAAATCTTTCTATTAAAGTGTATCAATGATGTTAGATGTGAATATATCATCAATCCTCATCATAATATATCCCCATAATGTTTCAAATATGTAGGCCTACCCTTTCATCCTGAATTCTCTGCTCCATCTCCAGATTAGACCTCTGAGCTTCTTCAAGTCTCCTTCTCATCTCATCCAGGGCAGCTCGCATACTTGCTGTTTCAGCCTGGCTCTCCTTCAATTCTTCCCTGATAAATCAATCAATCAATTTGATTTTATATTAGACAATATATCAATACACCAAAATAATCTTATCCAGGGCAGCTCGCATACTTGCTGTTTCAGCCTGGCTCTCCTTCAATTCTTCCCTGATAAATCAATCAATCAATTTGATTTTATATTAGACAATATATCAATACACCAATATACTCTTAACCAGGGCATTTCGCATACTTGCTGTTTCTGCCTGGCTCTCCTTCAATTCATTCCTAATCAATCAACTAATCAATCAATCAATCAAATCAATAAAGTCATTTAATTAAACTTTCTATCAATACACCAATATAATCTTGATCCGGATAGCTCGAATACTAGCAGTTTTTGACTGGATCTCCTTTAATCAATTTATCAATCAATAATACAATTGATAGAAATAGAATTGTTGAAATAAATGTCAAAGGGGTTTTTTCAAAGTTTTATCAAGATTGCACATTCTAATCTAAATATTAGGGGCTGATTCATTCGGACCACATTTGTTTTAGGTAAATTCAGATTTTCAATATGGTTTAACTGTGTATGCCAATATGTAAAGGCTGCACTGTAAACTCCGGTACATATTAAATACCATTACCGACTTTTCAGCAACTAATGTAAGGTGTTCAGTACACATAAACGGGCAAAACGGGACGACACACCAAATTAATCAGTGAAATCTAGTGAAATTCATGTGGCTGGTCCAGTACATGGCGTGGGTATGGTAAAATCTAAAATCAATATTTTCAACTGATATTATCAATTAAAAAATATAGAACTAGAAATGTTGTGATCTCTTTATGAAACTTTACAATATATTAAATGAGCTAATTGAAACCATCCAACCGTTAGATATTATATCAATTTTGTTCATTACACTAGCTCAATTGTTGCTTCAGACCTAATATCTTAAATTTGCTTTCAACATGACGAAAAAAATTAAACTAGAATAATTAAGATACACAGGACCAAAGAAAAGATCTCTACTGAACCTTGTAAATGGTTGCTTGTATATTGACTTGAGTATAAACTTTCACCGCTGAATGAGCATGCGTAAATGAGAGTTGCGTGAGTTCTAACCTGTACTCTTCTTCTCTCCTTCTCCTTGATACATCTCCTTCTTTTATCAGCTCCTCCAGCAAAGTTCGCAGCTACAAACAATTATTTTTATTTGTATTTGGTACCCAAAAACAAGGCAACCTGTTGAAATGTTTTGACTTTTAATATTTTGGCAAGTTTTTCAGGATAATTTTTTACATGTTCCATTGTAAGCACACAGGGTTTTGATTTAATTTTTCTCATATTTCTTGAATTTATTGCATCGGTTTCAGTGTAATTGTCTTTTTTATATTGTAATTCTTTAGGGTATAAGCTGAAATAGTACATTTGATCAGAAAAAACTTGGTCTGTTTCTTCAAATCTTTTAGCTTCTTGGACTTTATAACGGCTTCACAGAATACTGTTCCATAAAAAAGGTTTCAACATTTTAACACTTTATTCTGTAAAACCTTTTTTAAGTATATGCTAAACTTGTCTCCTAGGAAGAAATCTAAGGAAAAAACTAATCCTTTCCTTGCTAAAACTTGCATAATGCGAGAAAACTAAATGTTAGGATTAAATGATTTAGAAATTTGTTAAAGATTTTTATGAAACCATTTAGAAGTCCAAAAAACTTAAAAGCTTAAAAAATGCAATAATTTATTGTCTGCAGACCATCACTGGTTGTAGGTTTTTGTCGACAAAATTTGGTTTTTCTTGTCATCCAGGCTATTATTGTACCAACAAAGGTTTTTACTGCAGTTTAACCTTAAATATAAAATACATCGAAAGAATTCTCATCAAATGTCGTATTCTTCACTTTCTGATAATGGAATGTTGCAGATATTTAGTTTTTTTAATTAAATAATTATAAGGAGCTCTTTAAAACTGTTCCCGCATATTTATGGCTATTTATTTATTTTCGCAAATACTGAGATTTACGGAAAATTGTATAAAATCCGTTGAAAAAGAGTCAAGACGACATTTGATAAATGTTTCCGATGTATAGCTCATTTAGGATTTAGCTGTAATTCATTATTTATATTCAAACCTAACCTAACCTACCTGGCAAAACGTAAAAAAATAAGAATAATCAACATACCGTTTCATTGCAGAAGGGCGTAGTGCTAACATCCTGACAATACTTGATTGTTAATTTTGTAAAGACTTTTTCATTTTTTCATTTTTTCATAGAAATTTTCATGATTGATTGTCTTGAATTTTAAAACTAATAAAAATGGCAAACTTCAAAAAAAATGTCCACATCTTTGTTGCATCTATATCCCCTTTCCTCGCATAAAATTATTCATGTGTTTTTTGACAAATTCTTGCAATAAATCAAATTTTTCTTGTTTTCAAGTTTTTCAAAGTTTGTGTGTGTAACCAGTAAAATGTCATCAATCAAATTGTTGAAAATTCAAAACAAAAATATTTAGAGAAATATTCTCTCCCCCTTCCCCCTGCTCCCCCAACCCTAAAACTAAGAAAGTCCTTATTCCAAATGGTTAAATCAGATGAAAGGATTTGCCAAGAAATACCATTGTTTCCACACATTTATTGTTGTTCTTGTTATTTTTATCAATATATTCCTGTGTATTAAGTTGTTGAATAACAACACTATAAAGTTCTTGAAGGTCAGCTTCTGCCCAGTCTGGCGTATCATAGCTTCCGGTCACGTGACCGCACTCCTCAACCACCTCAACAGCACAGGTTGTAAACACACATTAAACCCAATTCTCTTCACTGACGCAAAAAGGCGTCAGAAAACTTCTGTATGACTGTGCGCTTTAAACATTAAAACATCCTTGTTCTAAAGTTTATTTTTAGATATTTTAGATAAAAAAAAATACTTTTTTTAAAAACGACATTTTTTATACTGAAAGTTTATATTTGAATGACTTACCCTGGTGAGTATTTCCTCTCTTGTAGTTTCCCTCTCCATATTCAGATTTTCTTGAACCAGACATTTCTGAAATATTTTTTTCAGACGTTAAGAGACTGTGCACGGGCAGCCGTGGTACATTTGAATTTCCGAGCCGGGTCAACATTTCCGGTCCCAGTTTGTGCTGTATCGCCCGGTAAATTAAGCAGAAACTTAATAGGACTAGCCCATGACTAGCCGGTGCAACAAGGTTGACGCTGTCAGACTTTAGGTTGAATTTACTTAAAGGGTCAGAGCTAGGTGCGTGTGTGGAATTTATTTCAACTGAATCTCCATTTGTGTATCTGGCATGTAAGATTCACAGTTGTGTAATTAAAACCTGAATGAAGGAGTTATCCTTATTTTATTTAGTTTCAATTTAATAACAGACGTGTCTTTTATCATTGCATGTTACGTATGTGGCATTGTACGTATGTGTTACATTTTGAGCTCGAGTTTCCTACCACTGAGAACAAAATTTAAGACAGAATATCGTTATAAAAACCAGTTTTGAAACCCAGGTTTCACGAATGGGGTTAGGCAGTTTTGTAGATATATATATTTTTGTAATGAAATATTATATAATTTAGTTTCTTCATATTCTCCTTTTTTCGAATCTCTCAAATTAAAATCTACTTAAATGTTAAGTAAATGAAATGAAAACTCGGGAGTTTCATTCACAATACTCTTTTAAATTTCGGGAGTCTTATAGTTCTAAAATGAGGATACAATTCCTCAAGAACCTTGATCAGATATATAGGTTTAAAGGCCGGTAAAGTTGTGAATCAGACAGGCCCCTCACAGATGTATATAATTATATATGATCATATTAAACAAATGGATTCCCAAGGGATGATTTTATCAAAACTCGTCTCTAATCTATATTTTTGTTAGAGAAGGGTCTATCAATCTTTGAAAATTTAAAACATTTTTTGTTATTCTCTTTCCCTTACATCTTTTTGGAAAAACAAAACTTTAGACCACTGTAATCTTGCTAGGCAAAATTTGTTACATAACACATCCTGGGTCGACTCTACACTGAGTAGCCAGACTGGACGGTACAACTGAATGCAAATATACAGACAGGGCATGTTGCACCAGCTTGGATCATGCAACTGTTAGATTAGGGTGAGACTACATCAATTCATTTTAAATATTTGAAAAAGAAAAAGAGCAAAAAAGCTTTTGATTTAAAGTAACCTGATTCAATTTAGAATTCTCCTCCTGTGCAGAATACAATAGATCCTGAAGCTGGTTTCTCTCTCGTGCTACCTTCTCCAGGTCTTCCTCTAACCTTCTCACCTAAATATGGATTAAATGGTATACTGGAGCTTGTTTCTCTTCCGTTCTAGAGGTATAGGCTTACGTTTTACACTAAACATGGATTAAACTAGATATATGGAGCTGGGTTCTCTCTCGTGCTAACTTCTCCAGGTCTTCCTCTAACCTTCTCACCTAAATATGGATTAAATGGTATACTGGAGCTTGTTTCTCTTCCGTCCTATAGAGGTATAGGCTTTTTATCAGGTCCCAGTTTCTCCAGGTTCTCGGCTAAACATGGATTAAACTAGATACTAGAGCTGTATTCTCTAAACTCTCCAGATTCTCCTAAAAACTTTCCATAAGATGCCTAATATAATCGTACTGCGCCAATGTTTAAGAAAAAAGCTTGTCAGTTTATTAAAAATATGAATTTTCTTTTTAAAACATGTTTCCAATCCATATTCAATTTTGAAAAATGTAATTTTTAGGCTTGTTGCCTGAGCATTTTCAAATGTTTGGGCTCTCTCAGTGGCCGCACCCAATCCTGACTACACAAAAAAAATTGCAGAAAAACAATATAAATAAAACAAAATTCGAAAAGTTTCCTTGGGGATTCTTTGACAAATGAGACCACACTTTTCAGAATTGAAGTTTTCATATTTTAGAGGAAAATAAGTTTGACTAAAAATACTTATTTAATCATAATAAAAGAAGTTTACATCATAATGTTCAAGATTGAAGGAACAGATTACAATGAAAGTGGCGGGGATATGGGGATAATGAGGGAATGAGGGGGGTGGGAAAGGAGGGGCAGGGGGAGAGGAATAAGAGGAATGTGTGGAAAATGAGGGAGGGGGGAATGAGGGAGGGAAAATAAAGGGGAATGAGGGGAGGGGAAGAAAAATAATTTTTAAAATTGTGATTTGCAATATGTAATATGCAGGCTGCAAAATATCAAGAATTTTTCAAAAAGCTAGAAAAAATCTAATCCCAATGAATGTACACGACTCACACGACCAATTAGCAAACATCTGTATTCAGGGATATTTAAGGATCCTTTGGATACGAAATACAAAATCTTCAAAAACTTAATTCATAAATGTTATATTTTATGTTAAAAATTGGAGTATTTCTTTAATAAAAGTTGTACAACTTAACACCCGAACGGGTATTATATGCAACAAGTGGCCGTTAGATGGCAGTAAAAAGCCTTTCATGAATCTGTAACCGGGACACTTCAGGCCTCCTTACCCTATCCAGGTAGAGCTTAAGCGGATTCTGGTTAGTCTGTGTTCACAACACAACATTTCTTACTTCAGCTAGGTAATTTAAATTGTAGTCTGGTTAGTCTGTGTTCACAACACACCATTTCTTACTTCAGCTAAGGGATTTAGATGTATTGGGTTGAATGATTGGTTTTTAACATTTTAGGTATTTTGGTTCCACAGGTTCCACAGATATCTAAGACGTCTACCTATCGTTTTTTACAAAATTGCATATGTTCTTTAAGTTTGTTTTTATTAAATTGTGCCAAAATTTTCACACGAGCATGAATGAAATATAACTTAAAATGACTGAAATATAACTTAAATGACTGAAATATAACTTAAATTGACTGAAACATAACTTAAATGACTGAAATATAACTTAAAATGACTGAAATATAACTTAAAATGACTGAAATATAACTAACTTAAAATGACTGAAATATAACTAACTTAAAATGACTGAAATATAACTTAAAATGACTGACATATAACTTAAAATGACTGAAATATAACTTAAAATTACTAAAATATAACTTAATATGACTGAAAAATATAACTTAAAATGACTGAAATATAATTTAAGATGACTGAAATATAACTTAAAATGACTGAAATATAACTAACTTAAAATGACTGAAATATGAATTAAAATGACTGAAGTATAACTTAAAATGACTGAAATATAACTTAAAATGACTGAAATATAACTTAAAATGACTGAAAAATAACTTTAAATGACTGTAATATAACTTTAAATGACTAAAATATAACTTAAAATGACTGAAATATAACTTTAAATGACTGAAATATAACTTAAAATGACTGAAATATAACTTTAAATAACTGAAATATAACTTAAAATGCTAACTTATATGGATAATGATAAAACATTGGTCAAATAGTTTGCTAATATCTTTTGTTAGAGTGAATATCTGGACAATATGATAAAAGCCAACTTATTCAAAAAATGTAATTTTAAAACATTCTTGTTTAGTCTCTGCCCTTGAATTATCCTTAAAGAGACTGTGTACGCGTAATTTAAAGTGAACTTTTACATAAAGAGGGGAATTTCCAATTCCCAATTGACACCTACATCTAATTAATAATTTGGAAACTTGAAAGTTCTTCCAAATTCCCCATTATTTTTAAGGCATATGTTGAGAAACTACAATTGAACACATTCAATTTTGAAAAAACAAAAACATGGATATATAATTCATACTTGATCAGACGTCCAAAGCTTTCAAGGGTACCCTTGTGAATAGAACATGTCATTCTATCACTGGAGGGTCCCTTACCCGCACAGTCCCTTTAAATGGTTAAATTTCAAAGATTTCAAACCTGGTCTTCAAGAGCATGAATCCTTCGAGCCTCAGATTTGAGGTCGAGATTAGAAGCCTCGAGGTCACGTATCTTCTCCCTGTATTTGTCCTCCTGTTCACTAAACCTCTCAATCCTAGATAATAAAAAGTTTCTAGAGACAAAAGATCGTCTTCCTTGCAGAAAAAGAAATGCGGGAAGCAATTTTTAAACATAAATCTACAAAACTCAGCATTTCCCAGCTCTTATTAACAATAACATGTAAAGTTGCGCTCTCAAAATACATATTTAAAGATAATAATTATAAACCTGTCTTAAGATTTTTTTAAAAACTAATAATGTTTACTTTATCCATAGATTAATTAAAATAACATATAGGAAACTAGATGTCGTCTTTTAAAGATTTAAGGGTTTTTCGTTCACTATAACCCTGAGGCAGAGGCCCAAAGAAGTTACGCATGGCATGCACGTCTCCTTTGCGTTTGCCTCGGGGTTAATGTGAACGAAAATCCCATACGTCTTGAAAAGACGACATTTAGTATCCTATCATTTTAACAAATCTAGGACTTTATCATTCTTACTCACTTCATAGTTAATTTTATTATGATCGTGCTATATGTTAAATTACTACTGTACAAAATAGCACGTGTTGGTTTCCGGATTTGCTACAATTTATTTTGGATATTTACAAAATATTTTTTAACATAAATAAAAATAAAATTAAAATTAACTTTATATTTTTGTTTCTGCTGTCATAAAAAGCTTATTTTATCTAGAAATAGCCATTGCAATAAGGCAAGTACACATGTGTTTCATAAAATTACCATAACACTATTGGCACGATGTTCTTAAAGTTTTTGGACTTAAAATTTCTCTGTTTCTCGAAGGTTCTCGCCTTTTAGTTTATATTTTGTCTAAAAGAGTTGAACCTTCTCGGTAAAAAGAAAAGAGATTAAGTATGACAGTTTGAGCTGTCCCATACTTCTTGTTGGTGCACGTTAACATTCTGACTGAATAGAAATTCAGATTTAATTGAAACAAAAATAATATGATAAATTTGATAGAAAAATATTCTGACTTACATTTGTTCTTCGATGTTTTTCATAGTTTCTTTCCTCGAAGAAACGGATCTGAATAATATAAAAGATCATGAAAGAATATATAATTTAAGAAATTATAATACAAAAAATATTTTCTGGAGAAACTTTACTGATTTTAAAAGTTATTTTTAACAACTGTTATCTGTTTTATCGACGAAAAATTGAAAAAATATGTATTTTAAATGATTATTTAAAAAAATGATAACCAACAGTAATGCATATCATTAAATAAAATCTTTATTTTTTATTAACAGAAAAGTGTTCACATTTGAAAAAATTGATTTTTTAAAATTGGTTTTACCTCTGAATCTCCTCTTTGATAATACTAATCTCAGATTTCCTGTAAAGTAAGACGACATTATGAAAACCATCAGAAAATTTTCAAAAGAATTAAGGCTTTGCCTCAACCCCAAATTTTCTGATCCCTGTATCTTTGCAACCTGCAGGTGTAATCCTTTGATATTTAAAACTTGGAGTTTTTTAATCTAAAAGAATCCACAGCTTGAAATATCTAAGGCCTACGACATCGGGTTGCAAAGATAATGAAATTTGAAGATCAGATATTCAGATTTTTACAATAATGTTTCAAATTGCTAAATTATCCCTTCAATATCATGTGTAGCTAAAACAATCCAATTAACTAACCTCTGGTGTGGAAAAATACAATCCCTAAATCCTCTAGTTTAGATAAATAGAATCCCTTTAATCTCTGGTTTAGATAAATACAATCCCTTTAACCTCTGGTTTAGATAAATGCAATTCCTTTATCCTCCAGTTTAGATAAATACAATCCCATTACCCTCTGGTGTGGATAAATACAATCCCTTGAACCTCTGGTTTAGATAAATACAATCCCTAAATCCTCTAGTTTAGATAAATAGAATTCCTTAACCTCTGGTGTGGATAAATACAATCCCATTAACCTCTGGTTTAGATAAATACAATCCCTTTAACCTCTGGTGTGGATAAATACAATCCCATTAACCTCTGGTTTAGATAAATACAATCCCTTTAACCTCTAGTTTAGATACATACAATCCCATTAACCTCTGGTGTGGTCAAATACAATCCCTTTATTCTCTGGTTTAGATAAATACATCCCTTTATCCTCTAGTTTAGAAAAATAAAATCCCTTTAACCTCTGGTTGAGCTGATCAACCAGCTTCTTGATCTGTGAGTTCTTGTCCATGATGAGCTCAATATGCTGCTTGTTCAGATCCTTAAGCATCTCCTTCTCCTTCAGGCGCATCTACCAGAACAGGAAGGTTTTCATGGGGGACAGATGAAAGAATATGGAAGACATTTTCAGATGTAGTTTATATTTTATTTTAGATTTGCTCTTTGTGGTATACAAGAAATGGTGTATAAGCTAAATCTATCAATAATTCTTTAAGAAACTAAAATTTACCTGAGAATGATCACACCAGCATTCGGTTTTAGATTTCTCCATCATTTTAGTTTTTGTGGATTCCGACATTTTAGTTTTTGAAGAGTCGGCCATTTTGGTTTTGGAAGATTCCGCCATTTTCATTTTAATGGATTCCATTATGCTTGTCTTCTTCTTCTTACTAGTTGAGAGATTATCCTCAAAAGAAATTAACTAATACACAATTATTTGACATAATACTTTGTAGTTTTTCCGTTGAAATTTGAAAATTATTGAGATTTTGATTTAGTCTTTAACTTGAGTTTTGAATAAATATGAGATAATACTAGTATATACCTCGAGATTTTAATATATATGAGATATTACTAGTATATACCTTGAGATTTGAATATATAAGAGATAATACCAGTATATACCTTGAGATTTGAATATATATGAGATAATACTGGTATATACCTTGAAATTTGAATATATATGAGATAATACTGGTATATACCTTGAAATTTGAATATATATGAGATAATACTAGTATAGACCTTGAGATTTGAATATATATGAGATAATACTAGTATATACCTTGAGATTTGAATATATATGAGATAATACTAGTATAGACCTTGAGATTTGAATATATATGAGATAATACTAGTATATACCTTGAGATTTGAATATATATGAGATAATGCTGGTATATACCTTGAAATTTAAATATATATATGAGATAATACTAGTATATACCTTGAGACTTGAATATATATAGGATAATACTAGTATATACCTTGAGATTTGAATACGTATGAAATAATACTAGTATATACCTTGAGATTTGAATATATATGAGATAATACTAGTATATACCTTGAGATTTGAATATATATGAGATAATACTAGTTTTCTCTCCTGCTCTGTGCCTCCCTCAACAGTTATCCGCCTTCTTCTGTAGGTTCTTTTAGTGTCCAGCCTGTAGAACAGGACAAGATAGAAGAAGAAGAGGACAAGATATAAGAAGAACAGGACAAGATATGAGAAGGAGATGACAAGATATGAGAAGAAGAGGACAAGATATGAGAAGGAGAGGACAAGATATAAGAAGAAGAGGACAAGATATGAGAGGATGAGAACAAGATATAAGAAGAAGAGGACAAGATATAAGAAGAAGAGGACAAGATATGAGAAGAAGAGGACAAGATATGAAAAGAAAAGGACAAGATATGAGCTGTAGAGGACAAGGTATTTATAAGAAGAGGAGAAAATATGAGAAGAAGAGGAGAAGATATAAAAAGAAGAGGACAAGATATGAGAAGAAGAGGACAAGGTATAATAAGAAGAGGACAAGATATAAGAAGAAGAGGACAATTAATAAAAAGAAAAGGACAAGTTGTATAAAGAAGAGATATATAATGAAGAGATCAAGATTACAGAAGAAAAGGACAAGATATATAAAGAAGTAATATAAGAAGAAGAAGACAAGCTACAAAAAGAAAAAGACAAGATGTGTAAAGAAGAGATAAAAGAAGAAGAGGACAAGAGGAAATAATAAAAAGACAAGAGTTAACTAAAAGATAAGATGTTAGATATTAAGATTAGAGAAGAGAAGGAAGAATGGAAAGACGGGTTAACAATACAAAAAAGAGCCAAAAAGGTAACATTTAAAAACTATTTTGGTTATTTCAAGAGAATAAGAATCTATGTATTTATCAGTACCTACTTGAGACCTGAGAGAACTGCGAATGTCAGGTTTAAGTTTACTCCGGGTAGGCTCGGAGATACAAGATAACAGATCTATGAATCAGTTTCCTCTGGTATCTTTCAACCCACTCGCTTACTCATATCCGGGCACAGTTCTTTAAACTTAGATAAACAATTGTACACACATACAAGATAAACATTAAACATGTTTCCCAATGTCCAGATTTACTAGATAAACACGTGTACCAATCTTCACATTTATTAGATAAACACGTGTCCCAATGTCCAGATTTACTAGATAATCAAGTGTCCTTATGTCCAGATTCTTCGGATAAACATGTGTCCCAATGTTCATATTTACTGGATAAACATGTGTCCCAATATCTAGATTTACTAGATAATCAGGTGTCCCTATGTCCAGATGCTATAGATAAACATGTGTCCCAGTATTCAGATTCTTTAAATAATCAAGTGTCCCACTGTCCAGATTTTACAAATAAACAAATATTCTATAGATAAACAAATGTCCCAGTATCCAGATTCTCTAGATAAACATGTTTCCCAGTATCTAGATACTCTAGACAAAAATGTGTCCAAGTACAAATATTCTCTAGATAAATATATGTCCCAATATCCAGATTTTCTAGATTAACATGTGTCCCAGAATAAATATTCTATAGATAAACAAATGTCCCAGTATCCAGATTCTCTAGATAAACATGTGTCCCAGTATCCATATTCTATAGATAAACATGTGTCCCAGTATCTAGATTCTCTAGATAAACATGTGTCCCAGCATAAATATTCTCTCGATAAACGTATGTCCCAGAATCCAGATTCTCTAGATAAACATGTGTCCTTGTATCCAGATTATTTAGATAAACATATGTACCAGTATACAGATTCTCTAAATAGACATGTGTCCCAATATAAATATTCTCTAGCTAAACATGTGTCCCAGTTTACAGATTCTTTAGTTAACATGTGTCACATCCAGTAGCTAGATTCTCTAGATAAACACGTGTCCCAGTATAAATATTCTCTTGATAAACACGTGCCCCAGTATCTAGATTCTATTATAAACATATGTCCCAGTATTCAGATTCTATAGATAAACATATGTCCCATTATCCAGATTCTCTAGATAAACATGTATCGCAGCATAAATATTCTCTCGATAAACGTATGTCCCAGAATCCAGATTCTCTAGATAAACATGTGTCCTTGTGTCCAGATTATTTAGATAAACATGTGTCCCAGTATACAAATTCTCTAAATAGACACGTGTGCCAGTATAAATATTCTCTAGATAAACATGTGTCCCAGTTTACAGATTCTTTAGATAAACATGTGTCACATCCAGTAGCTAGATTCTCTAGTTAAACACGTTTCCCATTATAAATATTATCTTGATAAACACGTGTACCAGTATTTAGATTCTATGGTAAACATATGTCCCAGTATTCAGATTCTATAGATAAATATATGTCCCAGTACCCAGATTCTCTAGATAAACACATGTCCCAGTATTCAGATTCTATAGATAAACACTGTGTCTCAGTATACAGATCCACTGGATAAACACGTGTCTCAGTATAACTTTTCTCTAGATAAACATGTGTCCCAGTATACAGATTCTATAGATAAACCTAAGTCACAGCCAGTATTTAGATTCTCTAGATAAACACGTGTCCCAGTATTCAGATTCTATGGATAAACACGTGTCCCAGTATCCAGATTCTCTAGATAAACACGTGTCCCAGTATCCAGATTCTCTAGATAAACATGTGCCCCAGTATTCAGATTCTATAGATAAACATGTGTCCCAATGTCCAAATTAGAGAAGCGTGTGACAAGAAAAAAAGAAATTTATTTATAATTTCTCTATTGCGTCTATATAATTCATGAAGTACGTTGCATAACTTTCGTATTGAGGAAGGAAAAGTTCAGTTCTAAGGCAGTCATTTGACAGTACGCTCACGCCCCCCCCCCCCCATGGAAAGGGAGGGGCTCATGTATAGGCAGATGACCCTACTGCCTTAGAGCTGAACTTCGTTTACTAGGAATGTTATGCAACGTACTTTATGAAGTATGTCGTGTACTGCATGGGAACTTCATTATAGAAAAATAAATCATCCTGCGAGGAAGTTAAACCGCCTTTTTAGTCAGAGATCCTTACAAAGAAGTTTGCTTCTGACGACGGCGGAAATACAGAGCAAATAGATTATCAAGTACAATAGGTGGCAACAGAGAAATGGACCAATTATACAAGACGTCTCAAGTGTCAAATATATCAAGGAAAACGAAATTTCTCACATTAGTTGACATGTTATCCAAGATTAAAGAAAAAAGTGTAATTACAGAAATTAAATAACACATAAAATTGCACTTATTTTACTGTAAGATAAGCACTTTTTCCTAAAATTATCACTATTATTGATAGTTTTGTCGGACACAAAAACTGAGTTGACACTTGTGACGTAAGAATACAGCTGTACTGAGAGTGTACAAATTCTACGTTGCCATCTATTGTACTAAAATCTATTTGATACAGAGTATGATGCATCAGAACAGCCCAAGGCGAAGGTTTAAGTTTTTAAACATATGTTCAGATTAGAATTTCAACACTTTTACATTTTCCAAGTTTTCAAGTTCAAGTCTGGGAAATCCGAGTCTCAGGCATTTTCAGATTTTACAAGATCTTCTTATCCGACGGGGGGGGGGGGGCTTTGGGTATATTATTATACTTTGGTAGACGATCATATCAATATAATGAAGACGACTTTCAATTTCAATTTATATAAAGCTTTTAAACATCCTGAAAGCACGGCAACAAAGAAAAGATAAATTTGAAATCCAAAAAAGCTTTTTAACAATTATGACTATAATGAAAAAGTCGTCTTCAGTATATTGATCCAATCACCTTCTACCTTAAAATACATTTTAAACAGTACCTGACTTTTTGGATCAATGAAAATAATACAAATGAAGTGTTTATTGAATATAAACATGTATTTGGATTCATCTTTTTTTTATTTACGTCATGTCATGTGTCCTTCTTTTAAAAGACGATAAAAGTAAATCCAAAAAAAAACCAGTTTCAAATCAAATCAAATCAAATCAAATCAAATCAAATCATATCATATTATGACATCAAGTATATGTTATGTTATAACAGCCAGTATATGTTATATTATAACAGCAAGTATATGTTATATTATAACAGCAAGTATATGTTATATTATAACAGCAAGTATATGTTATATTATAGTATATGTTATATTATAACAGCAAGTATATGTTATATTATAACAGCAAGTATATGTTATATTATAACAGCCAGTATATGTTATATTATAACAGCAAGTATATGTTATATTATAACAGCAAGTATATATGTTATATTATAACAGCAAGTGCAGTCTAGAAACTTTATAGTTAAATCAAGTATATGTTATATTATAACAGCAAGTCCAGTCCAGTCTAGCGACTTTACAGTTAAAAAAAGTGTATGTTATATTAATATCCAAAAAGTTGATTCTGTCTATTAGGTTGAATGTGGGACAAGTCCATCTCTTTTCTTGGACCATTCTGGGAAAAATATCCAGAGCTAATCCTCTATCTACCGGGACCGACCTTTTTAGGGCTTTGTCTTGGTCAAGGCAATTCCTGCACGCTTCAAAGTCATCTCTGCTCCTCAAGCTTAGGCTGATTAAAGTAGCTAGTAGGCTCTCCCCGTTTATCAGCTTGATCTCTGATCTTGATAAGTAAGTGAAACTCATCAAGGATGAGGCTTTAATAACGACCTTTAACTATCTAAATATAACGATCTGAATGTTGAGGTTAGGCTTCTGTCTTCAATCAAGTTTTTATAGGGTATATTGAATAATCTGGCAAAGAATGACACAATTTTACAGATGCAGGTGACCCTCAGTGGAAGAAATAGGATTGAATAAATTCCGTACAGTCGTCTCTAAATTCTCATTCTTTGTGGGTAACCCTGTAGATCAATATCCGCGACAAAACGATCAATCAAAAGTTAAGGGATCTCTAGAGATTATAATTTTAAGTAAATTCAAGGAGATATAGAATATAGATGAACAAAATATATTTTAATAAAAAAAATTACATGTTTTTTAAAAAGTTTTATTTATCCAGGACCTTTTGGACCTCTAGGAACCTTAAAAGGTTTATTTAGTGACTTTAAAAAGTCTAAGTCTTGAAAAAAAACGATACAAGCTATATTTTGTTCCTGTCCTTGCTCGAACAAACAATAAATTTGAAGGAAGGAAAACACTGAATAAACATTGTAAAAAATCTGTGACAATATAACCTTTGAGACAATATTTAAATATTAAACATGAAAAAGATAAGAAAAAAAACAGTTCAGTGCCGGCCCTTTCGGCTGATAAAAACTATTTACTAATAATGTAGAAGATATTGTCGTATTTTTAGCTTTAGGAATGAGGGAAAAGTTTGAATTTTCTGTCCATTTATGTAGAACTATAGTCCTACTCAGACACTGATAAAAATCCATTTGACACATTCTTAAATGTGTTCATTCTTAATTTTGTCTTCAATAATAAATTTTAAATTTCATGAACACTCTCTTAGTTAGAATAAAAGTTTTTATTCTTAAGTTTATTTCTTTTTTAACAAATGTATATTTATGAATAATGCTCTCTCTTAGTTAAAATAAAAGTTATTTTTCTTAAATTTATTTCTTGTTAAACAAATATGTATTTATGAATAATGTATACAATATGAAGAATCACATTAATAAATAATATAATGACAGAAAACACAGGGGCTGGGGGGAGGGGTACTTATAAACTGTAGATAGATAATTTTAAAAGTAGAAAAAATGATAGATATGATATTTTATTGGTCACAATCAAAAAAATGATATATTTAATAATTTCTGTACTTCAACTCATTTTTATGAGACTATTTTGCCGAACCATTTCCAAAAATTAATTCTACCTTCTTACAAAATCAATAAAATAATTAAAGCTTTCAATATTTATCCCAAGCGTATTCCCATATCTAAGCATATCTATCAGAAACTTTTATCTTAACTTATTCATTCAATACTTATTTAATATACTTTTAGTATTCCGATATACCTCACATATTAATTGAATTCTCCCATCCCATAGATTTTATTGAGCTGCAATTTTATATCTTCTGCAAGAACATATTGGATAAGATTAAACAGAAAAATACATTGTTTGACGATTATATTTCAAAATATGAGGAAAAAGAGCTGCCTGGTTCATAAACAAAGGGGTCAATAATTTAATAATATTTATTATAATATATGTAAAATGTATGTATGATAATGATACAGAGGAAGTTTTCATATATAAACTTTAAAGAAAATTTGTCAAAGCTTAAACAGACTGTAAACATAGGTTGTATAGCTAAATCCAAGGTTGTATCACAAGTCAGGTTACACTCGATGCGCTCGAATGTACGGAAAATGTCGTCTTCTAAGATAAATAGATAAAACCTAATATCACGTCACTGATTATAGAGGCGAGAGTGACGTCATATTAGTTTTTTTTCTATACAGGAAGATCACTTTCAGAAATATGTTTGCATTTACTAAAGGTAGACATTTTAATAGAGGACATTACATATAGATGAAATATTAATATACTGTATAACCCAGAACTCCGAAGCATGGAACAAATTAATATACTGTATAACCCAGAACTCCGAAGCATGGAACAAATTAATATACTGTATAACCCAGAACTCCGAGACATGGAACAAAATTATAAAATGTCGTTTTATTCACATACTATTCACCTACTATTTACCTACTATTCACCTACTATTCACCTACTATTCACCTACTATTCACCTACTATTCACCTACTATTCACCTACTAATCACCTACTATTCACCTACTGATAATGGAAGGCTTAAGATGTTTAGTTTTTAATTGAATAAATAATTTTATTTATATTTACAATTTCTGAGATTTAGGTATAAAAGTATAAAACCAAATGAAAATTTTCAAGATGACATTTAATAAATTTTTTTATGTCTCCAAAGTTCTGGGTTATACTGTATAGTATATATAGCTAATTGTTCTTATATCAATAATCATACAAAGATATACTTTAGACAGCTAGCACATTTCAGACAGATATTCTCAACTGCAACTGATAAGATGATATTAGAAAAAAAATAGATTAAAGACTACATTCACAAAATTCACAATTGAGAAAATAAATATTTTTTAAATATACTTAATCATAAAAAACGATGCTCATTAATGAAATCTAGTTGCAGTACATTCATTGTTGACAAACATGTGTACAATTCAAAGGTTTCAGAATATGTTGCATTGGTTCTTCCTTTACTTATTATGCAGGTGGAAATGTTTATAAAATACTTCAGATTGAAATAAAAAAAAACTTGGATGCTTTTATCGCTTTCTATCGCTTTTTATCGCTTTTTAATACTTTTTGCCCCCAAATCCTACAATAGAAACCGGCCTTATAAAAATATATTGGGACCCAGCGGCTTTCATTAAGAAAAATTCAATTTCAATGGCATTAAAATTAAAGATGATTAATTAAATTTCTTTTAAAAAATGTTACTGGTGAAACCATGATCTTTAGGAAGTTTGAAAATGGAGAGTTGCGGAGAACCTGGCAAATCTGTTGTCTCCATCATGACGTGGAAACAAAGCTGGACTGTGCGGAGAACCTGGCAAATCTGTTGTCTCCATCATGACGGAGAACCTGGCAAATCTGTTGTCTCCATCATGACGGAGAACCTGGCAAATCTGTTGTCTCCATCATGACGTGGAAACAAAGCTGGACTGTGCGTTCTCTACTCCGGATCCTGCTTTAGTACAGCTCCTAAATATTTATTTGTTACAGTGAAAACCAGAAAACTCTGCTTTAATGTTCTCTTCCTATTCCACAGTTTTCTGGTTATCACTGTATATGTTGAGAGCATTATTTTATGTATTTATAACATAGTTTTTTAACACAGCGTTATGTTCAACTAAAATATTAAATAATTTTTATTTGTCCTTCAAAGTTTTTAAACATTTTGATGGAAAATTTTAAAAATTTGATACATGATAAAATATATTGATTATAATGTTACTAGGTTGGACACCCAGTCTTGCCATGGAGTTGTCCCTATCAAAAGTAAACCTAGTCTACTTAGAACTTTAAAACTTTAAAGTCACGTGGTTAATGAGTTATGATCGGACATCCAAACAGACAAATAGAGTTTACTACAATATATATACTAGCTTGGGAACCCAGCGCTGCCCAGGTTACTAACCGATTCTCCCGTTGTTTACCCGCACTAAATTTTCGCTATTTAAGTCGACCTACTCAACTTAGATTCTTAAAACCAACATAAGAACATTCCCGTGGGTCTCTCGAGTTCCCCAATCAAAATTTGAGGCAAATCGGTCTAGGGGTTACTGAGTTATGATCGGACAGACAGGCAGACAAACGTGAGATTACAACTTTATATTTATATATAGATACATATACCGAGTGTACTTTTTATAGTATATATTTATTTTTATATTCTTAATTTTTATATATTTATATCATATTTTTATTTGGACAGCTTCAACTAACTAGAACAAATATTTAATATCATTAAAAATTAACTTTATGTAAAAACCTTTCAATGATTTATCTGACAACTTCAGAAAAATTATATTGTTCTTGAAAAACCACATTAAAATTGCATCACCTGCACTTGCAGCAGAGGAGACATGGTGCAAAGGCGAGGAGGAGGGGAGATGCAACTAATAGTAGAATTCCAAATCCAGCAAATATTCCAATCACCTAAATACAAAGGAATGAGAAAATTAACTAGTATTTTCCCCCACGCACCTCTACCCCTTTAGTAAAAGTAAATTCAACCTATATGAAGCATAAAGTCTGACCGCGTCAATCTAGTTGCAACGGCTAGTCCTGTCCATAGAGCTAGGTACAGTACAAACTGGGACCGGAAAGGTTGACCCGACATGGAAATTCAAATGTACTACGGCTGCTAGTTCCCCCCTCTTAAATCTTTTCACAATGATCTCTTTCAATTATTCCCCTAAAAAGCTATTAACAATGACTCTTGTAAGCAATTTCCCTCCCTGAAAATCTATTCACAATGACATCTTGTAAGCAATTTCCCCCCCTGAAAAGCTATTCACAATGACTCTTGTAAGCAATTTCTCCCCTGAAAAGCTATTCACAATGACTCTTATTGGCAATTTCCCCCCTGAAAAGCTATTCACAATGACTCTTGTAAGCAATTGCATCCCTGAAAAGCTATTCACAAGAACATATTGTAAGCAATTTCCCCCTGAACAGCTATTCACAAGGACATATTGTAATCAATTTCCCACCTGAAAAGCTATTCACAATGACATATTGTAATCAATTTCCCACCTGAAAAGCTATTCACAATGACATCTTGTAAGCAATTTCCCCCCTGAAAAGCTATTCACAATGATATATTGTAATCAATTATTTCCCCCCTGAACAGCTATTCAAAATGACATATTGGACATATTGTAATCAATTTCCCACCTGAAAAGCTATTCACAATGACATCTTGTAAGCAATTTCCCCCCTGAAAAGCTATTCACAATGACATATTGTAATCAATTTCCCCCCTGAACAGCTATTCAAAATGACATATTGTAATCAATTTCCCCCATGAACAGCTATTCAAAATGATATATTGTAATCAATTTCCCACCTGAAAAGCTATTCACAATGACATATTATAATCAATTTTCCCCCTGAACAGCTATTCAAAATGACATATTGTAATCAATTTCCCCCCTGAACAGCTATTCAAAATGATATATTGTAAGCAATTTCCCCCCCCTGAAAAGCTATTCACAATGACATCTTGTAAGCAATTTCCCCCCTGAAAAGCTATTCACAATGACATATTGTAAGAAATTTACCCCCTGAACAGCTATTCAAAATGACATATTGTAATCAATTTCCCCCCTGAACAGCTATTCACAATGACATATTGTAAGCAATTTCCCCCTAAAAAGATATTCACAATTACATCTTGTAAGCAATTTCCCCCCTGAAAAGCTATTCACAATGACATATTGTAAGCAATTTCCCCCCTGAAAAGCATTTCAAAATGACATCTTGCAATCAATTTCCCCCCTGAACAGCTATTCAAAATGACATATTGTAATCAATTTCCCACCTGAAAAGCTATTCACAATAACATCTTGTAAGCAATTTCCCCCTAAAAAGCTATTCACAATGACATATTGTAATCAATTTCCCACCTAAAAAGCTATTCACAATGACATATTGTAATCAATTTCCCACCTGAAAAGCTATTCACAATGACATATTATAATCAATTTCCCACCTGAAAAGCTATTCACAATGACATATTGTAATCAATTTCCCACCTGAAAAGCTATTCACAATGACATCTTGTAAGCAATTTCCCCCCTGAAAAGCTATTCACAATGACATTTGTAAGCAATTTCCCCCCTGAAAAGATATTCACAATGATTCTTGTAAGCAATTTCCCCCCTGAAAAGCTATTCACAATAACATCTTGTAAGCAATTTCCCCCCTGAAAAGCTATTCACAATGACATGTTGTAATCAATTTCCCCCCTGAACAGCTATTCACAATGACATATTGTAATCAATTTCCCACCTGAACAGCTATTCACAATGACATGTTGTAATCAATTTCCCCCCTGAACAGCTATTCACAATGACATATTGTAATCAATTTCCCCCCTGAAAAGCTATTCACAATGGCATCTTTTAAGCAATTTCCCCCCTGAAAAGCTATTCACAATGATAGCTTGCAATTTTACTGAAACCGTGCTTCCGATTTATGGAAGTGTCCCAAGTTTAAAGTTTCGAAATGAGTGGAATTCCTTAAATAATTTGCAGCATAATTAACTAATTTTAGGGTTATTTTTCAACTTAGCAAGAACAATATCATAATGATCAGTCAGCGAATAATTAGAAGAATTTGCAGGATTCAATGTGTAAAGACGATGACGCAAAACAACAAACATATCCGGTTGCCGCGCTGCATTCCGGACTTTCTTTAATTACGCTGAATCAGATAAAAACATTTCAAGTTTGCAACAGAGCTAAAAATAAGCTAAAGAAACAATTTAAATTGTAAAAGATGAAACTTTTGATATTTGTTTCAAGGAAATTTTGCAGCTTTTTCAGACAAAAAATTGAGATTTTTATTAATAGAATTTCAAACATATTTGAAGTTCATATACTTAAATGTTTTAAAACTAAATTCATAGTGTTACAAACTTGGTTAAAAAAATTTCCAAACACAAAAAAGTCCCGAAGACATTTCCTTCAAGAATCACAAAAATCAATTTTAGCGATTTAAATAACTATCCATCATAATCCAACGCAATCTTTAAATGAAAAAAAATCATTTGAAAAATCATTTGAAAAATCAACCAGAAAAATAATTTGAAAAATCAATTGAAAAATCAACCAGAAAAAACAAATATTGTGAATCAAATATTGGACATGATTTAACCCAACCACACTTTTATCTGGAAAGAAATTTAAGTTTTATGAATTATCCCAATGGTTCTGTCGATTGGAAAGATAATTTAAAAACTAAAGTTCACCAGTCCCCTCAGCTATAAAGTAGGTTTCTAGATCAAGCCTGTTGACTTTTAGAAATCCCTGTAAAACTCCTTTTGAGAAAATTCTATTTAAACTTAATCCTGTAATTTAGACTTGTAAAATGCGTTTTCGGTGGATGATTTGAATATCCAAAATGCCTTGAGGTTTTCTGATTAATAAATTTATCAATGTAGATTGTAGTTTTATCAAATCGGAAGAACATAACCATATAAACAATGTTTGATGCGGGTAAAACCTCAAATGATAAAAATGAAGCGCAATTTGGTTATATAAATCTAGTGTTCTCCACTATTCATCCTGTTAATTTAAAGTTTTGGAAGTAATGTTAATTAACCTTATTCCTGCTGGGGGGAGGGGGTTTAATTGTTGACCCCCCCTCCTGTAGTTTTTTTTACATAACTCAAAAAGTATTGGTCTGAGGCTGTTGAAATTTTCTGACTTTTCTTTCATACCCAAAGCCCTCCCTTTAGGCCTAAAACCGGGCTTTAATACTAACTGCCTGAGTCCTTAGGCACACTGTCTGAATGACTGCTTTTTCCTGTAACAAACTAAATCTTTGTTTTGACCCACTTCCACTTGTCAGATTTTGATAAAATTTAGCTTTTTGGAAGGCCTTTGACATAAGGAAACGAATTGCACAAGTTTTGCGAAAAAAATTGCAAATTTTTGCAAACAGCCGGTCAAAGGAAATTTGCACATTTTTAGTTTTTCTTGATTAAAAATCAAGTTATTTAAAATTTAGCAAAATTTTTTGCATATTTGAAATAGCATGGTCAAGGGCTTTTCCTAAATGTATAATTTTTCATTTTTTGGACAATTTTTTTTTGCAAACATTTTTACTATATAACTGGCTTTTGCGATACAAAATTCAATTTTTGCAAATTTGCAAATTTTTTTTGCAGATTCTAAAAGTAAAGCACAAGAGCTTTCCAATGATGTATCATTTGTCATATTTGGATATCAAACATGGGATTTAAAGGGGGGGGGTCAAATTGACCCCCCCCCCAGCATATCCTAGTTTTCAAGTACCCCAGCAGAGATAGGCTTAATTTAATTTAGTTAATTCATATGTTCTTTTTTTAATTCATTCAATTGGCATTTCATATCTTTAAATGATTAGTCTTAACAATATTTTTAAAAACTGAAACAATAAAAATGAGTTATCTAATTTTCACTTTGATTTTAATTTTTCGAGAAGAAAAATGTTGAAAAACAGGATTTCAATAAATTAATCAACTACTCTTGAAATGGCGTATTTTCTGATTTTGATCTCCTGAGTCATATGGGGGCCTTGTGAACCAGATCCAGTGTGGTCAGGTTAAACCATGTTTAATGTTTGATTTCAATATTTGTGTGCTGAACACAAAACATAACAATCCAAACTATGATACTAATCAAATCCATCAAACAATTCAGTCCATTCAGCCAATCCAAAATGATCTATAAATCTAATTGTAAAACGATGTTTGCTTGAACCCCATGCTATAAATTTACCTGTGCTCTATGCCACAGAACAGATGCTCTAGAGTGTCCCAGTTTACCGCGACAGTTACCAGAATCATAATGACGAAGCAAAAAATCATCCTAAAAAATGAAATTAAGGAAAATAATTCTAGAAAGTAAAATTTCTATTTGTAAACTGTTAAAATTAATTTAAATTTTTAGAAAAATTGGGGAATGTTTTCTTACATCCAATGAGCTGAGACAGTACCAACAGAACACGTGCTTGCATCGCTTACACATCATTTGCGCACATCCCGCGTCCCGTTCTATCGGAACATGGCACATAGGGCACTTCTTGATCGTATCATTCCAGCCCAGTGCTTCTTCGTAGCCAGGGTTACCACGTGCTACAAGAAGCGCGCCGTTCTCCGCGCAGGAAAGACCAGGATGCCACGTCGAGGAGCATAGGGAACAAAATTCCTTAGAACAGGTAGGACAGTTCACCGCTACACACTATACAAACATTCATTATTATTGTGTTATCTTAAAGGGACTGTAAGCGTAATTTCAATGCAAAGAGATATGCGTTTGTAAACCTATCAAACCCCGCCTCAAATTCCTGTGTGCGCTGTGTTAACGAACACAAGAAGGGTTCAGGATACTGTTGTAAATCGGGCATTGTCATCTTTGCACGGAGGGTCATTTAAAATTACGCTTACAGTCTCTTTAAAGGAAATGTTCACCTATTTTAAAATACGCATAAGATCAACATTTTAAAAGAAACCCTGTTAAGGCGGCTTAGCGCTAAAAAATGTACCTGTGGCCGAGGATCGTACTTTCTATCTAATGATAAATTGATCAAAGGTTAATAATCTATAACTTAAATTTTCAAATATTTAAAATAATTCTGTCCAACTCTCAAGGTATTAAAATACTCAAATATTTGTAAAACATTTTAGGTAATGAAGTTGCATCCTGACATTGAGACTTGATCTTGGCCTTGCTATGCATGTGTGACGTAGGCATCTGAGTGTTCAATGTCTGTTAGTGTGTGTATGTTGGATAAAGTGTGCGTGCGTTAAGTTTTAGTGTTTGCGTATTGGGTGTTAGTTTTTGTGTATTGGGTGTTAGTATTTGTGTATTGGGTGTTAGTGTTTGTGTATTGGGTGTTAGTGTTTGTGCATTGGGTGTTAGTGTTTGTGTATTGGGTGTTAGTGTTTTTTATTGGGTGTTAGTGTTTGTGTATTCGGTGTTAGTGTTTGTGTATTGGGTGTTAGTGTTTGTGTATTGGGTGTTAGTGTTTGTGTATTGGGTGTTAGTGTTTGTGTATTGGGTGTTAGTATTTGTGTATTGGGTGTTAGTGTTTGTGTATTGGGTGTTAGTGTTTGTGTATTGGGTTTTAGTGTCTGTGTATTGGGTGTTAGTGTTTGTGTATAGGGTGTTAGTGTTTGTGTGTTGGGTGTTAGTGTTTGTGTATTGGCTGTTAGTATTTGTGTATTGGGTGTTAGTATTTGTGAATTGGCTGTTAGTATTTGTGTATTGGGTGTTAGTGTTTGTGTATTGGGTGTTAGTGTTTGTGTGAATTTCTTAGTTTATCTATATTCTTATTATGGTTGAACTGCGGAAGTGTTTGATTTGTTTGTTTGGAGTTTATTTGTTACTTGTTTGTTCAATACCAGAGATGTATTTCCAACGGAAACTAAACAATTTACTAATTTAATTGATTTGTTTGTTGGCAGGCCTTTGTTTGCCACTTGAAACTTTTCTTGTTTGGTGTTTGATTGTTTGATACCCAAGATTTATTTCCAAAGCAAATATGACAGATTAATCTATCAATTTAATAATTATTTTCTTTTGTGCTAGTTGCCTGGTGTATAATTTGCTTAATATTTGTTGCTAGTGTTAACATTTTTGTTTGTTTCTTTGTTTAATACATAGATTTATAGAAATTCAGATAGAACACTAGATGTCGTCTTTTCAAAATTTAGGGGGTTTTTCGTTCACAATAACCCTGAGGCAGAAGCCTAAAGAACAGACTCTCTCTCTGTCTTGCAATTTAACGCGGCATGCGCGTAACTCCTTTGGGATTCTGCCTCAGGCTTATTGTGAACGAAAACCCCCCTAAATCTTGAAAAGACGACATCTAGTGTTTTATCTGCATTGTTATAAATCTATGGTTGAATACCTGAGTTTTAGGTCCAACACAAATATGACAGATGGTTTCACAGCCTGCAGACGGACAGAACGTTCTTTCAGAGTCCATTGACACTTCTAAAAATCAGAAAATTATTTAAATAGTTAAGAGAATTGTTGTCAGGAAATACTGTCAATGTAAGCTTAATATAAAGGAGTTAAGTGTACATTGTACAATGTGCACTGTTCAGAGTACAATGTATAGTGTACGCAGTAAAGAGTAAAGTGTACATTGTACAATGTACACTGTTCAGAATACAGTGTATAATTTACACAATAAAGAGTAAAGTGTACAACCTACCTGTGTTTAATCTGAAGTTTCTGTGCTTATCCATCAGTTCTCGAGACGTCAAACGTTCCATTTGATGTTGATTTAATATTCCCTGCATAATTTAACGCTAAATCATTGATTAAATTCTTGATTGATAAATCGATTGAGTTATCCATTAAACAAAAGGTTAACCATTTTATTTGATTATGTTCTGTTACAATCAATTAATAGAACACCAAATCAAATAATTAAAAGCTTTAGTATCAATTGAACGCTTTGGCTTATCAATTTCAAGTTTAAGTCATATTACGCAATAAAATGATTCACAACCTCACAACTTCTAATTAAAGGGACTGTAAGCGTAATTTCAAGTGACCCTCCATGCAAAGATGGCAATGTCTAATCAGCAAAGGTACCACTAACAGCTTTGTCAGATCAAATTTAATTATAAATGAATGTTTGTAATTTTGAAAAAACTGATTATTTTCAATTGTGGTTTCTCTAAAAAAAAGACTTCCGCATTTCTACTGCAGGAAAACATATAGAAATTGTCAGAATTAAACACCTTTAAATCTAAAAAAAAAAACAATAATATCATGCACATCATTGATCAGATACATGTTTCCAATGGTAACGTTGTGAATCGGGCATTGCCATCTCGGCATGGAGAGTCTCTAGAAATTACTCAACAAGATGGAGATTAGAGGTATCGTAGCAGAAAACTGATAATACAAACCTAAGTTTTGTAATGGGAAAACCACCTGAGCGGGAAACCCCAAATGCAAGATGGACAATTTTAAACATATTCATATTCATAAAATGGGCACTTTTAGCTTTCAATGGCAATGATATACAGAATAATCAATCAATGTAACACTGAGATATCCATTCATTGATCACTTGATCTACACATTTAAAGTTCAATTTATATAACAAAAAATCAATCTTACACGCTAAATCAATCAACCGATCACTTAACAATCAATCAAAAACATACTCAATTGTAAAAAACACTTAATTTAAAACACAATCAATCGAAAACATAATCAAATTAAAACACAATCAATTGAAAACACAATCAGTCTAACAAATAATCAATTTAAAACACAATCAATTGAAATCACAATCAATTGAAAACACAACCAATTGAAAACACAATCAATCGAAAAAACAATCAATCGAAATCACAATAAATTGAAACACAATTAATCAAAACACAATAAAATGAAAAAACAATTAATCAATACAGAACCAACTGATAACACAATCAATTGAAAACAGAAGCAATTGAAAACACAATCAATTGAAAACACAATCAATTGAAAACACAATCAATTGAAAACACAATCAATCGAAAACACAATCATTCGAAAACACAATCAATCGAAAACACAATCAATCGAAATCACAATAAATTGAAAACACAATTAATCGAAAGCACAATCAATCGAAAACAAAATCAATTAAAATCCCTATCAATCGAAAACACAATCGATCAAAAACACAATCAATCGAAAACACAATTAATCAAAAACACAATCGATTGAAAACACAATCAATCAAAAACACAATCGATCTAAAGGTCAATCAATCAACTAATTACCTGAGTTGGGCACTCCTGGTCTGGACAAGAAATATCATAAGCTCCTTCCATCACTTCAAATGTTATAAACTGGTTCATACACTACAATATATATATTTTTATTGTAACTACAATATACTGGTTCTACACTACAATATAGATATTTTTATTGTAACTCCAATATACTGGTTCTACACTACAATATAGATATTTTTATTGTAACTACAATATACTGGTTCATACACTACAATATATATATAAGGAAAAGTTCTTAAGTTTGATTGATAAACATTTTGGAAAAACAGAACTGAGAAAATACTTTAATAGATCAACGATTAAAGTATCATATTCTTGTATGACAAATATTGAAGCAGTTCTATCTGGACATAATAAGAAACTTTTGAAACATTTTGTCTTGGAAGAAATATATATTTAAACATCTAAAATGTATATTTAAACTGAAAAAGTTGAAAATACTATATATATATATATATATATATATATTCATTATAACGACAATATACTGGTTCTACACTACAATATAGACATTTATTGTAACTACAATATACTGGTTCTACACTACAATATAGATATTTTTATTGTTACTACAATATTCTGGTTCTACACTGCAATATAGATATTTTTATTGTAACTACAATATACTGGTTCATACACTACAATATATATTCACTGTAACTACAATATACTGGTTCTACACTACAATATATATTTTTTTATTGTAACTACAATATACTGGTTTATACACTACAATATATATATATACTCATTATAACTACAATATACTGGTTCTACACTACAATATGCTGGTTCATACACTACAATATATATATTTATTGTAACTACAATATACTGGTTCATACACTACAATATATATATACTGTAACTACAATATACTGGTTCTACACTACAATATATATTTTTTTATTGTAACTACAATATACTGGTTTATACACTACAATATATATATATACTCATTATAACTACAATANATTTGATGCATTTGAGACTTGGGCCCACTCCCCTTCCCCACACACTACTGCACAAAACTACAAAAATGAAAACAATGTGAAGTTATTTATCAAGAATAAGTATTTTCTAAATAAAACATTAATAGTTTATTAGGCTGTTGGGAATTCTACTCATTAGTCATTAGTTAGCTGCATCCACAACAATAACAACAACGAAGCAAACAATATTTTTCACGTGGAAATAATTGACACAAAAAATCCGAAAAAATTATAGAAAAAATTCTGCAGCTCATAATGAAAACGGTATTATCTGACTGACAAAAAATAAAATTGTTTTTATTCAAATTTGAGGGTATTTATCACACAGTTAATATTGCCCGTTGTAGGGCGGTAAAGTGACTTTATCGCCCTACAACAATTACTTAAAAAAAGTTTAAATACCCGGCAAAAACTTTTTCGCACTTAGTATAATACCCTTACAATACAATAAATAGATATGATTTTGTATATCTCTTACAATACAATAAATAGATATAATTTTGTATATCCCTTACAATACAATAAATATAGATATAATTTTGTATATCCCTTACAATACAATAAATAGGTATGATTTTGTATATCTCTTACAATACAATAAATAGATATAATTTTGTATATCCCTTACAATAAAATAAATATAGATATAATTTTGTATATCCCTTACATTACAATAAATATAGGTATAATTGTGTATATCCCTTACAATACAATAAATAGATATAATTTTGTATATCCCTTACAATACAATAAATAGTTATGATTTAGTATATCTCTTACAATACAATAAATAGATATGATTTTCTATGTCAAAAAGAAAAAAATTGGTTCTCAACTTTGATTCTAATTCTTTCTGAGTATTTTCAGAAATATAAGATGATCTTTTATACTTGAAGACGAACAGACATCGGTTCAGTTTTATCATCGTGTTAATCTGAAAGATTTCAATTGTTTTATTCGCAGCTAAGACCTACCCAAGAATTTGGGGCCCCCGGATCCCAACTTTTTTTCCCAAATATACAGCTGGAGAATATTAAATATTTTAGTTTAGGTGAAGATAAGACAATTTCTGGGCCGAACTTTGCGTCTAGGACAGACTAAAGCTGCAGCTAAGCCCGACTGGTGAAATATTCTGTGTTTTCGTATTTTTTGGCAAACCCCTTTCCCCCACTCCTACAGCTACAAGAGGACTGGACAGCAACAAGGACGGATGGTTAAAATGATAAATATCCAAGCTTTCCCTTTATAAAGTATAATTTCGCCGTTGCGCCTCTGAAAGAAGGAGAGAAACGAAAGCTCAAGTCAACGGAACATTAAATTTTGGTAATGTAAGCTAAAACGTAAAAAATTAACACCCCTAAACGATACCCCTAAAAGCTTTGCCTGATCTAGAGAAAGAATAAGAAATCCAAGTTTTTCTCTCTAAAAACTGATTCTTTTCAATAGCAGTTTCTCTCCACAGTAAAAGTGGAGCATATGGGCTGCACTTAACACTTTTTATGCTAGAAAAACGAGGATATCTTTGCCATTATTGATCAGATATAGAATACGTATGAAAAGGACGTTTTCCTCTTTACTGAGGATCACTTGACTCCAACTACAGTCCCTTTAATGTTTTATTGTTTATCTTTTTGACCGAATATAATAAAAAGTTGAAATCAAATTATCAAATATTACTTCACCAAGTTTGACAACGGATGAAATTCAACTGTGGTAATTAAATAAAGAAAAGCGAAGGAAACAGGATTCAAGGTTTCAAACAGAAGTCGAGATTTTCATAAAGAAACTTGAACACAAACCAAACAAGAATCAACAAGAAAAAATGACAGACATGATATTCTTTTGTTTTATTTGAAATGTTATGGCACAGCATGCATAAATGAATTTTTAATTTCTAAACATCTTTTCTGAATGTGTATCTATTTATCATCTGATATTACAATTTTTTTGTCATTTCAAAAGTCTGGTATGTCCTTACGTAAACATTCATTCTAAATTCTACAAGTTTTATCAGATTCTATAAAAGTTACTGAAATGAATTCAAAATTTCATTAGATTTTAACAGAATTAGTTTCCATGATTTTAATGGGAATTTTTGATAAATATAACACTACAAAAACATTTTGTCTGACTGAATATAATTATGAAATTCAAAGAAAACTGAAATTAGAAAAACTATTTCTTTTATCTTTCAAAATAGAAGTAAAATCTTGGAGATAGTTAATAATTTAATAATTTATCATTTAAAAAAGAGAAAGCTCTCAGTCAGTTCATTCTTTTTATGTCTATTTTGATAAAATTTTTCTTATAACAAATTTGAGTATCTGTATCTATAAATTCTTTTCTTATTTAAATTTTAAAATATCCCTGATCCGGCGTTGTTTTCAAGTTAAAAAAGAAAATTTGTTTAAGTTCAATATTAAAAAAGTAAATTTTCATAAATTTTCTTGCTTCATTTTTAAATGCTTGAAATTGACTTTTTTCGACGCCGGGCCGCAGGTTAAAATCAACCGTC
>NW_019396872.1:69558-93964 GCF_000591075.1 Eurytemora carolleeae | reverse complement strand
GTTTTTAAACAAGCCATGACTCAAACTAAACAGTATATCTGCTATAATCTGCAACTTGGAGGAGAAAGAAACCAGTTTAATTTTCCATATCGATGTGACGTGACAACAAAATCGATTAAATACTTTCAGACGACTCAGACAATATGTAGTGTATTAAAGAATGTGTAAGACCTGAGGCCGAATTTAAAGAATTTGAGCCACGGCATACATTTAAGCAACGGCTCAAATGTGGTAGGTTCCACTTAAGATCGTATTTAATGTTTCAAGATTTAAACCGGCGCTCAATTGTAACCGGTATTTGGGGGATTTGAGACGCGGCTAAAATGCATTAAATTCGAACTCTGGATAAAAATACCCCGTCTCTTTTGATAAAAATTATGCTAAAGTTGAATCAAATATTAAATATAAAATCTAAAAAAGAAGGTTTTTAAAGTCATACTTGACATTCAGACGGCTAGAAGTAGCACTAAAAACTCGATAACAATTTCTAAATTATGTTTTTGGCAAGGGTAGATTAAAATAAATGCTCTGCTACTATACATAATTTTAACTATTATTTGCATCAATTATTAGGAATGTTTCGCTTCATTAGATGATAAGTTTTGCTTTGATAGGGCTAGACATTGTTAGTAAATTGTGAATATTTCATAGTTAATTGCAGTTGCGGATCTACTCTGCGTGCATATTGAAACAATTTGTAACCGAGGAGCATAAAAAGCATTGAATTTTGAAAATGTTGAAAATTCACATAATAGTTTCCTATGACCAGAATATTTCATTCATTTTTTATGTCAGATTGTAAATCCGTCTTGTGTTTACATCACCGCCCGGAGACAGTACACTGCAGTACAAAAGATGCGCACACCTCTGAAATAACTGTCTTTGCATTGTAACCTTGATTCTTTGTAACTTAAACTTTACACTAGGTCATACAGACCTTCTAAACTGAAACTGCAATTAAGTTTGATAAAACTTACCGCTGCTGGATTTTTGAAAGTTTTTCTATCTGAGAGCAGAGACATCTGTGAAGTGGCGCGAGAATTAACACTTAGTACAGATGTACACCTGGAGCACTGGAGCAGAGAAGTCGTGGACCGTAACCGGTTAACCGGCCTAGGCAGAGAAACGTTGACTATCAAGAAACTGACAATATTGGGGTCTTAGTAAATGCAGTAAAATTCTAAAGGACTGTAAGTGTAATTTCAAGTACTCTCCATGCAAAAATAGCAATGTCCGATTCACAAAGGTTCTCTTGACAACATTATTTGATCAATAATGTAAAAGATATTGTTGTTTTTTAGTTGTAAAAGTGTTCAGTTCTGATGGCTGCTTTATGGTTTCATTTAGTAAACATGCACAAGTTACTTTTGTAGAAAATCCGCATGTGAAAATAATTGTACATTTTTCTATCATTATAAACAGAATAAATAGAACTGACCTGACAGCCACTATTCCTGATGTCTCCATACCGTTTGAATCTCCCTGTCTGCTCTGCAGAATAGTTTTACCAAATATATCACTTCCGGTCTTAGAGAACCGTTTAAATAACGACCCGTTAGAGGACTGCTTCCTAAACATAAATAGGAATAATAAAAACATTGCTGTTGCTAAATATGGGAATAACACCATTGCTATATAGCTAAATATGATTAGTAAAAACGTTGCTATTGCTTAATATAAATATAGAAAAATTACACCATTGCTATTGCCAAATAGGAATAATAAAAACGTTGCTATTCCTAAAAATATATGAAAAGTAACACCATTGCTATTGCTAAATAGGAATAATAATAACATTGCTATTGCTACATATAGCTTATATTTTAGGAAAATAGAAAAAATAATAACATTTATAATTTTTATGAACAAATATTTGCACTTTAATAAAGAATGATCTTACTTATGATGAGCTTGATTAAGATGACCGGCTAAATCTGCTGGACCGTACATTTCGAATCCTAAATATCAGAGTTGGAAATTAATGAACAAGAAATAAGCTGTTCAACTACTTCTCGGTGTTCATTAATTTCGAACTCAGAGTTATGCCGATTATTTAATTCTTAAACCTCTGCCCTTTTTTTCAAGAAACCGAGAAAACTGTAAATATTATTTAAACAATAAGTGGTGAGAAGACAGATGAGTTAAGAAGAATTGATAAGCTTTAGTTAAAAAATCAAAGCTCATAATTGGCTGGATCGTATATTGCAATTTTGTTTCGATAGAACAAAGTATATTCATAAGAACAAAATTTTCTTTCACACATTTTCTGTTTTTTAATTGGCCAAAATATCAAAATTAAAGCTCTGAACAGAATGACCGTAATTTTTGAAAACTACCAATTACTAAAAAGCGAAATTTTTTATTAAAATACGTATTGCTTATTGATCTATCTATTTTTGGAGGTTTTAGAACACTTCTTCCAAAAGTTACTAGAAGAATTTAAGAAGAAAGGAATGTCTCACCCTTAATGTAAAAAAAAGGCATGCATGAAAATAATCAGTTTTCAAAGAGAAAAAAGTCATGGTTATCTTATTCAATCTTGATCAGCCACAGCTTTTAGGAGTACAGTTGATTATCGGAGATGCCACTCAGGCGCGCAACTAGACTTTTGGGACAAATTTTATTTTTTGGGGGGCTTTTTTCAGTTTGGAGAATTTTGTGTATGGGAAATCTTAAATCTTTTTTTTTAGGTCAAATTTTTTTTATTTAAGGGCACTTTCAAAATATATAAAGGGGCATTTTTTTTAAACTATGGGTTAGTTTTTGATGGGGGCAAAACTTCTTAATTGTTTGAGCATTATCTTAATAGAATAAGGGGAATATTTTTAGATAGGGCTGTAAATTTTAAAGTTAGTTTATTTCTAAAACATTTAGGGATAACAAAATTAAATTTAAGTGCAAATTAAAAATATTTGGTGGCATTCTAAAAAAAAGGGTTACAAATGTTGAATAAAGGGGCAAATTTAAGTCTGGTGGAGCAATTTGAATAAGAATGTGCGAGTGTAATTTAAAAAATCCAAATTTGGAGGCATTTTTTAAAGAAAGGAGGATTTTATTTATAACATATATTGAAAAAAGTTATAGTTAATTTGAGTTTGCTTAAAGAGTGTAAGTTTAAAACAAAAATTACTGTGGGGCATAATTAGATATTTTTTGAACTATATGGACCCCTATTCAGGACTTCTTAAGGGCCCCCCCTTAATCAGGTTAGGGGGTATCTGACCCCCATGCCCCCCCCCTAGTTGCGCGCCTGACCACTTTATAGAAAGTCACATAAGATAACGAGAACAGTCCTTTTTACCTGTTGTATAATGCGGATCTCTTCCTTCACTGAGTGCCAGAACAGTCTCGCACTTACGAATCGGACTGTAGGTGTAATTAGGATCCTAGATATACAACACGTTAGAATCGGACTGTAGGTAAAATTAGGATTTATACAACATGATACACTAAAGCTTACGAATTGGTGCGTATGTGTAATTAGAATTATAAAATCATGTTTAACTAAAGCTTACGAATCGGACCGTCGGTATAATTAGGATCTTATATGTAAACAACATATTAAACTAAAGCTTACGAATCGGACTGTGGGTGTAATAAGGATTCTATATATATACAAGTTAAACTAAAGCTTACGAATCGGACTGTATGTGTAATTAGAATTCTATAATCATGTTTTACTAAAGCTTACGATTCGGACCGTCGGTATAATTAGGATCTTATATATAAACAACATATTAAACTAAAGCTTACGAATCGGACTGTGGGTGTAATAAGGATTCTATATATATACAACAAGTTAAACTAAAGCTTTCGAATCGGACTGTAGGTGTAATTCAAATTCTATAATCATGTTTTACTAAAGCTTACGAATCGAACCGTCGGAATAATTAGGATCTTTGCGTATACAAGATGTTAAACTAAAGCTTACGAATCGGACTAAGGGTGTAATTATGAATTCTAAATATAACACGTTTAACTATCAGATATGAATTATTATCCATTTACCATTATTTTGTTTCAAATAAAATTTTAATTAAGATTCAGTTATTATAAAATAATACCCCATAATCAGGGGCGTATACAGCGGGATTAGATTTGAGGACATAGCCCCCGAATCCGGATAAGTGAACACCATGGTTCTCAGGGGGTATTCTTCAGTCCCTGACAATATTCATGGTTACTTCAAAAAAAAAGACTCAAAGAAGCTTAAACCATATGAAAACATGTCTAAAATATTTTCTTGATGATACTAAAAGGAACAGGAATTAAATACTGGTCTCAAACTATTATTTTCGAATTCTTATATCTGTAAAGCCTGATATTTCAAACTATGAATTCCGTTAGTCAATGTTTGATATATCAAAGATTTTCACAATCGGGTTTCAAAGATACTAGAAAAATAGAAAGTTATAATTTGAGACAACATATAGACAAAGAAACAAGCTCACAAAAGCAGTTCTTTTAAGCCTCTCCTTGTCAGCTGATTTTTTAAAAATTTACTAAAGCGCCAATTAGAAGAGACCAATCTGGGCATTTGAGCATTCTTTAGGTATTATTTGCTACAAATACGCAAACAATATTTAATCACCTTGGAAGTAGTTAATCTGTCCATAAGGCTGCGAGTGCTGAAGTTTCTTCTAATCTCGGTATTTTTGGCATGCGACATTTTCGTCCTAAAAACATAAATATAAATTATCCAAAAATAAAATATCTAAATGTATGTTATTCTTGGATAATTTTGACGTTTGCAATAAATACCTAAATACAAAATTGGCAACTTTTTATTGTACATTAAAGTATGATTCTATATATTTATTAATTCTATAGCGGATAGTTTATCTTTTCAATCATTTATTTATTATGTGTGTGCGTATTTCTGGCATAACTCTTGAACCGATTTGCCACACATTTTGATCTGGCAACTCAGTAGAACCCGCGGGAATGCTTTTAGCTTGGTTTAAAAATTGGAAGTTAACAATTTGATTTTTATAGACGAAGTTTGGATTCCAGTTAAAGCTGAGTTCCCAAGCTAGTCATTTTATATTTTAAGATTTAAAAATGCAAAAAAGATTGGAATTTTCAGAAATTGTTTAACATAAAAGCATTAAACAGGATGAAAGGGGAAGAGAATGACTGCAAAAAAATCAAACTGTTGCATCTGGAAAAAGTTTTAAAAAATTTATTAATCTTATTTGCAACAAAACTCTTAGCTTTAGTTCATAATTTCATGAATATATAATAGATGGATATATCATAGACAAGCTTAGATTTAATTTTCCGGCTGGGGTGTCATGCAGTACATTAGACACTGGACCCTGGACTTAAAATTTGTCTTTGGTTTTCGTAAAGTAAATAGTTGTCAATGAAGTTTAGAAAACATTATAAATCTTAAAACCTTGGTAAACTTTAGCCTCCTTCTTTGTATTAACGAAACAGATGGAGATACTGATGATTTTAACAACCTTGGTAGTATTTAATAATTTAAATTTTAGACAAATATCTCAATATTTTAGTTAATTCTACAAAATGGCAGACCACTTTTGGAAATCCCAAAACAAGGAGCATTTGATGCATTTGAGACTTGAGAGGCAATGTCATGTTTAAACGATATCATTTATGGTATCTCGGTTTTTTATATTCCAGGGCCCACAACTTTCTAATATTCTATTTTGGACCCTGAACTTCCCTTCTAATATTTTTTTTTAAGGAACTAGTACTTTTTCAAGAATGAACGATAAAATGACAATTTGTCAGAGTGAACCTTCAGTACACCATACAAAGATTTAAAAATTTAACCAAAAATCTCGGGTCCACTTAGCTATATCAGCTGTGAACCCCATCCAAAAGTATTACATTTACGCCGCTGGTCCAGAAGTGTTCTGATATGTAGATAGAATCGTATGTACGCCGCTGGTCCAGAAGTGTTCTGATAGGTAGATAGAATCGTATGTACGCCGCTGGTCCAGAAGTGTTCTGATAGGTAGATAGAATCGTATGTACGCCGCTGGTCCAGAAGTGTTCTGATAGGTAGATAGAATCGTATGTACGCCGCTGGTCCAGAAGTGTTCTGATAGGTAGATAGAATCGTATGTACGCCGCTGGTCCAGAAGTGTTCTGATAGGTAGATAGAATCGTATGCTCTCTTCTATTCTCAGTATAAATTGATGATTAAAAATAAAAACCAGATTTCTTGGCATTCCTGCATACTCATTCTAAGAATTAGCATTTCATTTGCAACTGTAAAGTAGCGCAAAAAACTGATTACTTAAACTTGACCTTACCTCAATATCTTTGTCACCTGATGTCGCAAACAGTTTGAATAAACTGTTTACACAATCAGGTTGCAAAGATCTAAAGATTAACACAATAGAGTTTTGGCAGGGTATCAGTCCGAGTCCCTTTACTAAATTTTGTGAGGCATTGCTTAGAAATTCAGTTGCAAAATTATCAATGCATTTTGATTTTTAAATTTCAATTTTCTATGTTAATTTTTTTTTATAATTTCCAACTTCCTTCCGACAAAAAGCTTAACATGTACTGAACATGTACTGAACATGTACTTAGCATGTACTTAGCATGTACTTAACATGTACTAAACATGTACTTAACATGTACTTAACATGTACTGAACATGTACTGAACATGTACTGAACATGTACTTAGCATGTACTTAACATGTACTGAACCAAAATTAATAATTGTAGGTCGTTAGTTCATAGAGTTTAAACTATGCATAAAAAAATTTAAAAACAAATTTTAATCTTTGGTTTAAATTTTAAAAATAAAACATTTTATTTACTTCATAAAACCTTTTAAATATACAGTATCCACCCCTGGATAAAGTTACCGGTGTCTAATGGCGTCTACTAAAAATATAAATGGATTGCTCATGCAATAACACCGTGATCTAAACAGGTGTGAACATTATGCACTAACTAGTGAGACATGAACCAAATGTGAACCCTAGAGGTTCTGACCCGACTGTACATATTTAATTGGAGATCATGATTCCTCAAAGAATTGATAAAGTCTATATTAAAGGGACACGCAATTTCCAGAACCTTTAATTAAAATTAGACCTCTTACGAATTTATTTGCCGGAAAATTGAGAATAAAATTATTTGACTCTTTTTAAAAATGGCGTCTTATTATTACGTTAACAGTCCCTTTAATATTAACGAAGTAAAAAAAAAAAAAAACACTATATGCATATATATAATATAGCTTTTAGCTCATATATATACATTTGTTAATATGTGGATTTATATGTTAGCTATAGCTAGCCGAACGGTTGGACCGAAATTGTTTGAGGGAACCCTTGAGTACCCCGAGGGTAACATAGGCCAAAAAATGACATTTTTTTCAATTAAAAAAATCCACGGGCAACGCCGGGCTCTTCAGCTAGTATTTTATAAATATATGTATGTGTGTTTTCTCATGAAGTCGAGTACATAGTAAGTTTTGTACTGAAAAATCAGTGTTTTCTTTAAATAAGCGTGTTGTGTAATATGTATTACTGTAATCAAATTGATTTTATTTTTCTCAAAACGATTTGAAATTTTTTAATTTTCTTCTTTAAAAATTATTGTTTTAAATTTGATCTGATAACCTTGAAAAAGTAACGATTTCCCTAGTTTCAGGGTTAAACATTTTCTTAAAATTCCAACGTCACCCAAACCCAACCCAGCTGGCAAATACAGGATGTCCTTTTGAACATAACAATTTAAAAGAAGACCTTTTGTGGCATGTTTTTTTTTCAATATTAAAATTAAGTCGTTGTCAACAAATAATATATTGTAAGACACACTGCATTTGATAAATTGAGTTTTTATGAGAATTTGAGAAATTTTCTTGAAAACCTTTAAACAATAGAAATATTGCGAATTCTGAGTGTGGAATTAATAAGTACCAAGAAGTAGTTGAACTTGGCATGGATAGTATAACTAGAGACACCTTTATGTTCTATATGTTAGCTATAAACGTAAAAACGTTGAAATATAAAGCTAAGAAATACATAATGTTAAAAATTGTAAAATGTAAAATAGATCATCAAAATCAAGCTAAGACAACTGTTTTTAATCACAAAGTTAGTAAAATTGTCTATTTTTCCGACCTAGACCTATCTAGACGCTTACTTTTTCTGTACAGAAGGTAGAACAAGGCTTCGGAGGCTGGTAAACTCCTGGTTTACGTCCTGGGTAGAGGTTCGGGTCAACCACAGCGCCACCTAGACATAGTTTACTAATATGCGCCACCTAGACATTGTTTACTAATATGCGCTACCTAGACATGGTTTACTAATATGCGCCACCTAGACATACTTTACTAATATGCGCCACCTAGACATGGTTTAATAATTTGCGCCACCTAGACATGGTTTACTAATATGCGCCACCTAGACATTTTTTACTGATAGGTGCCACCTAGACATATTTTATTAAGCTCGCCACCTAGAAAAAGTAAAATAATATGTGCCACCTAGATATAGTTTACTTATAGGCGCCATCTAGGTATGGTTTATTTATAGGCGCCACCTATATATTCTGTTTACTAACAGGCGCCACCTAGACGTAGATTACAAATAATAGGCGCCACCTAGATATATCTTACTAATCGCAACTAGACAAAGTTTGAAATACTAGGCGCCACACAGATAAATTTTTCTAATGTGCGTCACATAGACAATGTTTACTAATGCCAGGCGCCAGATGAATATTGCGCCACCTATACATAGTATAAAAATACTATGCGCCACCATAATATATTTTACTAATTTGCGCCACTTAGATACATTTTATTAATATGGGCCATCTAGACATAGTTTAAAAATACTATGCCTCACCTAGATATATTTTACTAATATGCACTACCTTTAAACATTTTACTAATACCCGCCACCTAGACAAAGTTTACTAATATTAGGCGCCGGCGCCACCTAGATATATTTTAATTATTTCTGCCATCCTAGAAATACTTTCCTAATATGTGCCACCTAAATACACTTTGCTAATAGGCGCCACCTATGTATAGTATGTTTACTAATAGGCATCACCTAGATAAAGTAAATTAATTAGCGCCACCTAAATATGGTTTACTAATAAGCGCCACCTAAATATGGTTTACTAATAAGCGCCACCTAGATATGGTTTACTAATAAGCGCCACCCAGACATAGTTTACTTACCAAGACAAAGTTTGGTAATAGGCGCCACTATAAAATAGTTAACAAAATGGCGCCGCTTAGACATAATTTACTAATAAGCGCTACCTATGTACAACACCACCTGCATTCAGGAGTAAATATAGTTTACTAATACTGTCAACCACACTACCATCTAAACAATATGTCTACACAAATTTCACAGAAATGACATTTAATCTTAGATTATTGTGGTCAATTTCGAAAATTTATTTTGGCTGCTCTTGGTACAATACTTCAGACTAAATCTAATTAAAGGAGTAAATATAAGAAAACCTTTTTCTCAAGTTGATTTTTTATCGTTTTTTCTTTTCTAGAACTTACAATCCTTACATACATTCTAAAAAGATAATTTTTAGACAATTTGTCTTTTAAGTTCTGCATTTTCCCTGTGAAGAATTGTAAAAAATGTCGAGAGTTCTTTTTACCTGTTGTCTGGCTGTTAGGGGTTCTGTTTTCGTAAACTGGGTTTGATATCCTGAAAATATAATTATTATAATTATAATAATTAATTCTGCAGGAAAAAAGGATCTAGATGATTTGTCATAACAAAATTATTAGAAATGTTTGTTTACAGTACACAACAGTATTCTAAATCAATCAATTACAAAACAAGACGCCTAGTATATCTGTAAAAAGAGAATAAAAAGGGATGGAAATAAATTCAGTTGAAATGCAATAACTTGAATGAAGAATCTAGGTTAAATAAATTCAGCTTAAGAATAAAATATATATAAATAATTCATAAAGAATTTAATTAAATTTAAACAACTAAAAATCCACAAGTTGTTTATTAGAAAATCCATTAAATCGGATTGTTAGTTTTAAGATGAGAGAAAATTCTCAAATCATCGTTTGTTTGTTTAATTTTTAAAATGTACAGACATAAAAAGTTTTTGAATTTCTTAAATTGCAATAATGTCACTTAGTTCTTTAATCTTTAATTTTCGAGAAGATTAGAGTTGCGCCTCTGTAAGGGGGGCATGCCCCACACCTGCAGAATGAAAAGAAAGAAAGAATGGCCAACCAATTAAAACAACATACTCTGGTTAGGCGGGTCCAAACTACATAGTAAATTGTGATTTTTTTATTTGTATTATCTCGTGCTTTGTAGTTGAATAAAATTATGAAAAAAATATGAATGGCGAAAATCAGTATCACAGGAATAAAAAAAACCAATAGAGTTATTGTAGAAATTTTATCATACTATAGTTAGTTTAAAAAAAAATATTTTTATCTTTCTCAATTCTCAAGGCTAAAGGCTATTGTAAACATTTAATGTAAAAAAAAGTTCTGAACTGTAATTTATTTGTGTTGAGTTTATAGAGAACAATTTGTCTCTTGGATACTGTTATAATGCAGCTAGAAGAGAGATTTGCTCCAATAACATCAAAGGCCATGGGTTTGCTTTATTTGTTACCAGAGAAAATAGCTTCTCATACCCTGGCGGATCTCAAGAGTAAACTTTCAGAGAGTTTAGAGTTTTATCAGTCTTTACTTCCAAATCTTTTACTCCTCTGTACCTAACTTCTAGACTATCTAATATAGCAAGAATTCATATTCATGGAGACAAAGCACAGTGTCTGCCAAGAGATAAAATTGTCAAGGTCTTTGTAAATATGCATCCACGAGCCCTAGAATATTCCATTGTTGAAGGACAGATATTTTTGAATTGTTCTTTTTTAATAATCAGATATTTTTTTAAGTAAATTTTAATTCTCCTTAAAGGAATTGAAATTTTCCCAGAAACTCTGATATTTTAATCCCTTTAATTTTATCTTTGCAACCCAATGTCCTAGATATCAAACTTTGAATTCTTTTGGTAAAATATTCCAAGTTTGAAATATCAAACACCACTCGGTGCAAAGATTTAGGGATTAGAATATTTGAGTTTGTGGCAAAAACTCAGTTCCAAATCTAGAGAAAATTCTGAACCTGGCAAATTTCTAACTGATTATCATATTTGATAACTAACAAGATTTATCTTCTTTGACAGAAGTTCTATAAAATCGAAAATGAATTTAGATTATGAATGTTGGTTAGATCAATCATTAATTCAATAACTTCAAGAGAAAAGGTAACATTATCTGTCCTTTTTCAATGTAGATGATTGAATTTATTATTTACCTAGGTATTTTCAAGGATGTAAGGCAAGGAAAGTTATTTCAGAAGTGTACACATATTTAGTACTGCAGTGTACTGTCTCTGGGCGCTGTAACCACAAGACGGATGTCGATGCCTGATATTATGTGAATTATCCAAATTATCAAAATTTAATGCTTTTAACCTCCTCGGATACTAAACGAACACTGATGCATCTATTATTGTTTACAAATTCCGCCCAAAGAGAACTGGTTTCAATATGTACGCAGAGTATTCACGACCGCAATTGACTTTCCTTGCCTTACATTCTTTGGTATTTTTATGCTTTTTTCCCCAGAAACTATAAATGATTATTTCTTGTAATTTAAGCTGTAAGTAAACCAGGTACTTAAAAAATAATCTTTTGCGATTCGCACACATATTTAATGAATTGACTCATATCATTCATTTTACAGCTGTTGGAAGTATAAATTTTGTAAAAACACTCGCGCCTGAGAGCCTCCCCCCCCCCAAGGACAAAATTCTGTATTCACCCTGAAACTAGACCAAAACAGAAAGTAATCAGGGGTGTAAATGCCTCGTCATGGCCTTGATTAAAAACTGTTAAACTGCTTGCGTAAAACTTATTTACAACCTTTATTTAACTCTGAAGCTAGGATGATAACAGTATGAGTGTATATACTAAACTAACCCAATATATATATATATATATTTGCCTGCTATATCAATTTCAACTCTGAAAACTGTGTTTTTTTCACAAAAAGTATTAAAAATGAAAGATACAAAGGGAAAGATACAAAATTAAGTTAAAATGCCAAATTTTCTTTTTCTTAGTAATTGAAAATACTATTTTTATTAAAAATATACAGGGTGTTCCAAAAAACATGGGAATTCAGTGACGAATTCGATATCGTCTTTGTTATAAATTAGCATTGTAGTACCTGATCTCAAAAGCCTATAGCATAATTATGTCTGCTAGAGTTTATTTTATGAAAACGGTAAATGGCTGCAATTCCTGTAATAATCTGTCTATAATGTCTCCGCAAGATTAACAGTGAAGACGGACAAGTTCACTGTTTGTATACTTTAATTTTCTTGTTGTACTAAGTACAACCGTCTAATTTACTTCTGTTTTTTTTTTGTAAAATAAATGTTAAAAGTTCATTATCTGAATAACGCAGATTACTGATTACTTATATAAATCAATATTCGGTTGCATTTAATGCATTTATTTGATAAAATTATAAACCTACAGTTTGTGCATTACAGTTGTTATTTTCCCAAACTGCAATTAACCCCCCCCCCTCACTTCGGAAACGAAGCAAATTATGTTTTTTTAATCATAATCAAGGTAAATGAAACAAGTTTATAGAAATCCATATAAAAGCAAAATTTATTAAATTGAGAAAAAAATCCAATTTTATCGTAATTTCACATTAAAATTCTTTAAATGTTCATCGTAGTTAACTTATAAGATATTTTTTATGGAAAAGTAGGGGCAGGGGCTTTTATTATTTTTATTATCATTATTTTTTTTTCAAATGAAATTAACACCCCTGACTGTGATATAACAAACTTTATCAAAAGATAACAGAGCTGGGAACTTTAGAATTTTGGATATCGAGATCAATGCTTGATCCTTTCTTTTTCTTAATCTCGTGACTAACCTAATCTTGTACTTGTATCATGAAAAGTGTATAAGATTCAACCTATCAGAATCGCGTATCCGGGAAATTTGAAATTTTGCGCGCCATTTAAGATTCATAAACAGAAACGGGAGGGACTCACTAATTTTGAAAAAACGGTTTTTGTTATTTCTGTACAATATCCCAAAAAAAATGGAATAAGCAAGAAATTAAAAGTGTCCACATTGGATATTCGGATTAAGCAGTCTTTGCCGCAAACTAAAATGTTCTAATTCCTATATATTTTCAACCTGATGGTAGAAACTTTAATATTTCAAACTTAGATTTTTTATCCAACAAAATTCATAGTTTAAAATATCTAAGGTCTATGAAAATCGGGTTGCAAAGTTATAGGAAATAGAAACTCAGGGTTTGTGAAAAAAACTAAATTCATTTTGAAATTAAAAACACAACTTGGCCATTAAAAGATGAGGGTTGGCATGATTGCAAACTGCAGAATAACCTTAGCGTTTTTGCCAGAAACTCTGAAACTTTAGTTTTTGATTACTCCAAGGACTCAAAAAGAGGTAAAGTAGGAGTTACAGTGAGTGGTGAACAAAAAAAAACTGCATTAGAAGTTTCTTGTTTTCCTCTACTAGTAGAATAAGACAGATTTAATGCGTTTATAAAAGTTTTTTGTACTTTAAATTCCCCAAAACGAGTTATTTACCCAGCCACCAAAATTGCTTAAGAAAGGGGACCCCCCTTAAAGTTTCGTACAAGGTTTCATTTTAATGGTAAAACTAACTCCAAGGAAGAGTTCTATCGTCTTTAGTGGTTTAGTGGTTTCATTAACATTTTCTGCTTATTTTCCAATTTGAGTAAAGAAAATCATACAAGTTTAAAGTTAGTGTACAGGGCTTTATTGTATAAATGTGTGTGTATTGAGTATCTTCTAAATTGTAAACATGTGTACATGTCAGAAAATTATTTTAAACTCTAGTTATTATATTTAATGTATAAACTATTTTGCATGAGATAAATTCGCACCCTGATCTCTAATAGTTCTCCTTAAATCTATTTAATTGAAATGTTTTGTTATCATTATTGAAATTATGTGGAAAAAATAATCAAAACAGCCAACCTAATTGCGTTATACTTGTACTGTTAATATAATCGTTCTGTACACAGGTACATGTATTTTAGCAATAAACTTTATCTTAATTTATCTTATCTTCTCTTATCTTATCTAACCCTTTCAAAAAAATGCCCTCCCCCCCCCCACAAGAACGAAAAAGACCGAGAAGAAATGCTCATAAACTTCGAGTTGGACAATTCTTTTGTAAATAATTTAGATTAATTCTTATCTTTCACGACTTAAACTATTTTATAAAAAGGAAAAAAAAGGTGAGAAGATAAAAATTAGCAAATAGTAACATTTTCAACTTATATACAGTTTGTACTATCCAATGATAAAAATAATTGAACATACGATGGCCGGAGATTAGAACTTTTGAATTGTTAATCGCTTCAGAAACCATTAATCCTCTATAAAGATAAGTTACATTTTTAAGGATATCTCTGAATTTCTCAAAATAAGGCTATAAGGACTAGGATTATTTCATCAAAAAGTTTCAACCCCAGGATAGATGGGTGAACATTTATGATTAGATATAAATGAGTTAACTAACCTCCAGGTTTACTACTAACTGCAGTATTTGTTGTACTCTCAGTATAGGTTTCACTTGTATCATCACTTTCCTAAATTTATATAGCTGATGAATCGGAGGCATAGGTCGGAGGGAGGGATCTAGAGAATTAGTATAATCAGTTTCCTAAATATAAAGTTTAGAAATCGGAGTCATAGGTCGGAGGAGTCGGAGAGAGACACTGTAGGATTAGTATATTCCCTCGCGGAGGGATAAAATAATGGTTACATGGGTTGATGAAATTTGAGGACCAATATCTAATCGAGGGGGCTTGGAGGAATAAAATAAAAGAGAAATGGATTGTACAGGGGCGTTGGGTACAATTGAGAGGGTTCAGAAGTTAAAGGGCATGGTTACAGTGAAATTGAAGATCATGTCGAGAGTTAGGAGGTTAAATGATTTTTTTCATAGGATCAATTGTGAGTGTAGGGAGAACCTGGAGAGGTTAAGGCCCAGGGTAAGATTGAGGGATTAAGGAGGAATAAAAAAGAGTAGTGCATTTGGGGGCATGCATGATTGAAAAGTAAGGGAAGGGGGGAGGGGGGAGGGATAAAAAACGATAATATATGAATACAAATATGAACTTAGAGATTAAAAAACAAAATATCTAATATTCGGATAAGCCTATTCTAGTTATTTTAGTTTACTTTTAATCAAACAAATTATGTTTATTTTTTACCCTCATTTCCGTTGCAGGCGGGGTACTTTGATTCAGAGGATCCATCTAAATATTCAGAAGAAATTTATGTAGGGAGCCAAACAATTATTAAAATCTATAGCAAAGAAAGCAAAGAAATGATTTATTCTAAGTAAAAAATAAATATTTATTTCTTTAAGAAACCGGGATTCCCAGAGATCCGGACAAATCCGGTTTTAGCCGGTTCAACAAGACCCGTATCGACTTTCTCCGTATTGTAGTGTTGGTATTTTTCTTCTGAATAACAATTGGATTATTTAGCTTACACGCAATAATGTTGCAACTTGATAATTTGTAAGGAGAGGGCAAATACAAAACAAAAGAATCTGGAACATTAAAATCACAGTTTTCTATTAAATTGTTTTCAGAGAACAAGGGGAAAAATAGTTCCAAAAAGTGATAAATTTTCAAGACCAAAACAGTAATTATTTTAATAATTTTTTATTTTTATTTTAATAATCTATTTTTAAACACTAATTATTTTATTAATACTTAGTGGACATTTTCTTTTACCTAAAGTAACTGACTAATAACTTTAATTCTAATTTTCAAGTTCCTATATCTTTCTAACTTAGACTATTTGATTTAACAGAATTTATAGTAAAGCAAAATGGACTAGTCAGGTTGCAATTATATAATATTTAGAAAATTAAATATGGAGAAAACTTTATTCGTTATATACCAACATTTGTATAATTTTTCAAAAATTAAGTTCGGAATCTAAATATATACTTTGCTTGTCTGTTTTCTTTTGTCTGTCTGTTTGTTTGCATCCATTAAACGTCAAAACAGCTAAACCGATCGAGTCCAAATTTTTTGTGGGGTCTCATGTTCCTAGGGAAAGATGATAGAATTTTTTAAAAATTTGTCTAACAAAATTCGATTTTTGAAAATTCTAAGAATCCACAAGTATTTAATAAAATCCGAAAATTTTGTTGTTGTTTTTGTTTTAAAATGTACAGTGAGAAAATAATCACAATGGAAATACTAGATGGGCGCGAAGCAAATTTTTCCATAGTTTTGATACTTTTTGCTCAAAAGTTTATTAATTAATCCTAAAATTATGTTATAATTAACCCCTTAAAAAATTCCTAACTTCGTGGGGGGGGGGTCATTTTCAAGAGAGGAGGCGTGATTTTTAAAGAAAATATACACCCCTAATAGGTTTTTATAATTTTGTTTACCCGAGTGAGGAGAGCGTGTTCAGGGACGGATACTAGACCAGGTCCTCCAGCTCCTCCATCTATCGGAGTAAACTGTAACCTTGAACTCGGAGCAGGTTCAGATTTTATCTCACTTGGATCAGGTTTAGATATATCATCCCTTGGATCAGGTTTAGATATATCATTCCTTGGATCAGGTTTAGATATAAAATCAACCCTTGGATCAGGTTTAGGTATATCATCCCTTGGATCAGGTTTAGATATATCATCCCTTGAATCAGGTTTAGATATATCATCCCTTGGATTAGGTTTAGGTATATCATCCCTTGGATTAGGTTTAGATATATCATCCCTTGGATTAGGTTTAATTTCGATGGTGGGATCTCCCTTAGTAGGTTTAGATTCATCACTTTGATTAGTTTTCAAATTATCATGCATTGAGTTAGGTTTAATTTCAAATTCAGTATTATCATAAATATCACTGGTAATTTCAGGTTCAGAATCTATCATCTTTCCGAGATCAGCTAAAATCTCATAATGTTCATAACTATTTATTTTGCATTCACTGGCACTAGTATTATCACTTTGGGAACTGAATTCTTGTTTAGATTCGAGATTAGGATTAATATCAGGATCAGGATCAAGAAACGGATCAGGATCAAGCAAGGGATTAGATTCGACATTGATGGGATCATTTGGATCAATTATTCCCTTTGTAGGATCAATTCCTAGTATTTCATAAGTTGGAAGCTCTTCTGCTGTACACTGCACATGATCGTGTACAGATAATCTGTGTACAGGGCTAAGGGCTGTACATTCTGTTTCAAAAGTTTCCATGTCTAACCTAGCTTGCTCCAAACTGACTTCAAGTTTGTTTTCAACTGAAACAAAACTGTTGAAGAATTGAGAAAAAAACCAGTTTATTAAAGATCGAACGTAAAAAAAACATTTTTAATTCAACTGCATGATATCATCTTTGTAAAGTAGCACTCCTAAAATCTTAAAATTATATTTTAAAATTGAATTTTTTTTTAAGTTTGGAAATCAAGTGTAGATTGTAGAACGTGAGTTTAAAGGTTTGAGGAATCCATTGTTTGAAATTTGGGCCATGGGACTACCCCCCCCCTCTCCTCTCCCCGACCTACCTTCTATACCGAGTGGCCGAATACCATTAAAACTATTAGGCTCCATTCTTATTATCTGAAAAAAGTACGATATATTTGGATTTTTCATATCAGAGGGCGCAAGTGGGCATTTTTTTTTTGGGGGGGGGGATTTTCGTAGTTTTTTTTTTTAAAATACCATCGGGGTTAAGTGCTGTAGTAAGAGAGAAAAAAAACTTCAGAAAAAAATCTATATCTAAGAAATTAAGTCTTTGCCAAAAACTGAAATTTTCTAATGACTATATCCTTGCAACCTGGCGGTGTAAACCTTTAATATTAAACTTAAATTTTTTGATCTCACAGAACTTTTTGTTTGAAATATTTAAGGTCTACGAAATTGGATTGCAAAAATATAAGTAGTAGAATATGAGTGTTTGTGACGAATACAAATTCAAATCTTGAATTATTAGTTTATTTAATAAAGTATTCGCTTACATATATGTATATATATATATGTTAGAGCTATAGCTGGCCAAATGAACCGAATTGGCTGAAATCTTTGAGGGAAATCATGGATACCCTAGGGGGTAATATAGGCTAAAAATGTTATTTTTTTAATAGAAATGTTTTTTTAAATTAATTTTTTTCTTCAAAATTGGATTTTTAGAATCTTCCACGGGCAACACGGGGCACTTAAGCTTGTATGAATTAAAGAACTATCATCAACTGGTGAATATATCAACCACGAAATTAACCAAAATAATAAAAGTGTTCTTGAAAGGATTTCGTTGACTCCCAAATATAAAAGCTACTTTTATATGTTGATCAAATTTTTCATAGGCCCTTTTTTAAGGATTCATAATAATTTTTGTTAATTTTGATTTGAGTTTGGGAGAAAGAATACGCAATTTTATCAATTTTGAATTTTTCTGTTCTATACTTTATCCTATCTATCTATAAGACCAAACTTTTTAAAAAGTATGTTTTTCCATTTTCTTCGTATCTTAATATTGAAAAATGCTATTAATTTGATTATTTTGTTTTTCTTGGTTCTATTTCTTATATCGAGAATATCTGTAAGGACTCAATACTAGTAAAATGTTAAAGGGACTGTAAGCGTGACCCTCCATGCAAAGATGACAATGCCCGATTCACAACGGTACCCTTAAAAGCTTTTTCTGATCAAGTATGAATAATCGTTTATAATTTCAAAAACTCCTTATTTTCAACTGTGGGGTCTCTACAAAAGTGATTTGCGCATTTCTACTTTTGGAGAAGATATAGAAATCATCAAAATTAAACACTTTCAAACATAGAAAAAACGACAATATCTTCCACATTATTGATCAGAAAGGTTTCAGGGTATCGTTCCTTTAATAAAATGTTTTGATTTCAAATATAAAGAAAGCTAGCAAAGGGGCCCGGCGTTGCCCGTGGAATTTTTTTTTTGAAAAATAAGAAAAAATTTCGAATGTCTTGTTTTATTATATGCAAGACTAGCTGTAGGACCCGGCGTTTTTGAAAAAAAATTTTTTTTTTTTTTTTAAAGCCTATGACACCCCCGGTCACGTCTACCCATGAGTGTCCTCAAAAAATGTCAGCCCAATCGGTCCATCCATTTGGCTGGCTATACGCAACATATATACGAATGTCATGTTTTATTAGATAGATATAGATTATAGTTTATGGTAACAGAACTGATATCTTGTTTCAAACACTAATTTTCCCCAACATTTGTAGCAAACGTAAGGTCCTTAGGTTGCAAAGAAATAAGGTTTATTGTTCTCCAGAACGAAATATGAGAAAAAAATTTTCTATGGCTAGAATATTTACTGAAGAAAACAATGAAGTTCAGAAATACACAGAAAATCACGTTTGTGAATTTTGAATATTAAAATAAATAAAACATAACAAACATTCAGAATAAAAATAGATGATTTTAATTAGTTCAGATATAAAGTATATTATTTAAAATTCGGTGATGGTGATGGACCAACTAAGAATAAAAAAGTAGACGTTAGTTCCACATTTATTGAAAATATATTTCGGTCTGGGTTGACCCTTTGTCAGTTCTAACTATATAATAACCATCAAAATCTATAAAAAATTGTTAAAAACCACAAGAAAATAAACAATCTAGAAAGATGATTTAAAAAAAATTGGGCTGTCAAATGGACAAAAGGGAAACGAACTCAGATCATGAGATGGAAAAAAGATAATTTGCAAATATTCTCTTTTTGAAAAATGTTTGATGACAATTATTATTCCTTGAGATTGTTTCTGTTTAATTATTTACAACTACTTTACAGGGAAATTAAGGGAAGTTTACTTTACCAAGGATTCCCAAGACCGATCTTGCCAACAAAACATCCAGAGCGAACCCGTGGTTAAGTTAAAATTTTAATTTCCTGAAAATTTCGCAGAGCGGTTGCAGTTATTTCACATAATTGCCGAAAGGGACGTTAAGTAACTTAACCTTCCTCTGTTGGTAGATAAAAAGGCGGATAAAAAGTTAATCAGAGGTTTGAACTTTTGTTTGAATATTGTTAATCTTGATGATCTTGAAATCCAATGATGGTACTTTTAAATTTTAAAATAAATGCTTAATCTTTCATTTAAAATTATCCCTGAAAGCAATTGGAATAATCCTGCATATGATGGAGATCAATGCTTGGTACAAAGATTCAAAACACAAAAGTACTGAATTACAGATCATTTTTGTTAATAATAGGTTTTTAGAAATTTATAAAATTTAAAAGAAGGACATTTTTATAATTCTATTAATTAAGTTTCTAATTGATGAATGAAACAATTCAAGACAAATTCTGAAAAAGATATAATTCAATATACCAATTACTTTTTTCTAGACTCATATTTCATTATTCTTCTTATGATATTAAGATACCTACACATTAGTGACGCGATTTTTTTGGACCCCTCACGCACCGGGGGTAGGGGGGATGGAAGTAAAGTACTTGAATCCCTTTTTGAAAAACTTGGTTCCTTCCTGGTGATGTCAAACTATTTCCGGTCTAAATCTGTATGCATGATAGCCGGAAATTCTGTAAAAAGTATAATATATGTCTCGATCAATGGAGTAGGAGGCTGAGCATATTCAGCAACCTACTCCCATCGTAATTCTGTACTTTGTTCGCAAGATACCAGTCCGTCGATAATATATTACACTTTTTACAGAATTTCCGGCTATCATGCATACAGATTTAGATCGGAAATATTTTAACACCACCAGATAGGAACCAAGTTTTTCAAAAAGGGGTACTTTACTCCCCCCCCCCGTGCGGGAGGGGTCAAATATAATCGCCCCACACCTTAAGGATAAAAGTCTATAATGTATTATAGAAGGATAAGCAGAGCATTTGTATGCGTAAGTGTTTTGTGTAATTTGTTTGTCTGCGTCTCTGTTTGTTTGTCCGATCATAACTCATGAGCCTATGGACTGATTTGCCTCAAAATTTGATTGGGGAACTCAGGAGACCCACGGCAATGGTCTTAGCTTGGTTTCCTAAATTTCTAAGTTGAGTGGGTAGACTTAAATAGCGAAAACGTAGTTTCACGGTAAATCGTCAAGTAACCTTGGCCAGCGCTGCAGGTTCCCAAGCTATAGTGCTATATAAAGTAGTAATCCATGTTTGATCCCCTGGATCGGTTTGCTTCAAATTTTTATTGGGGAACTTGGTAGAACCACAGGAATGTTTTTAACTTGGTTTTAAGATGCTAACTTGGTTGATTCGACTTTTACCGAGGAAAGTAGCTAAAATCGTAATTTAAGACCAAGAGCGGGTAAACGGCGGGAGTTACAATGAGTACTCTGGGCAACGCTAGTGTTATATAAAGTAGTGATATGTGTTAGTGTGTCAGGTTAATTGTTTGTTTGGATGTCCAATCATAACTCATGAACCCCTAGACCGATTTACCTCACATTTTGATTAGGAAACTCGATAGGACTACAGGAATATCCTAAGCCTTGTTAAAAAGTTCTCAGTTGAGTGGGTTGACTTTTATTGTGAAAACTCCAGACATAGCTAGCTTTCCTAGTTAGTATTTAATGAAATGAAACTGACACAAAATATTCCAATCAATCATGAAGGTAAAAGCAGACAGACCACATTTTAAAATTCAGAAATCAAGGGAATATTCTTAATTCTTAAACGATATTCTTGGTTTTTGATAGATTCCTTTTACAAATAAATGTTACGTGGAACGAAGACGATTAATTCCCATGTTTACTGAGACAACCTGTGCTATAAAAGAGCCAGTTTACTGGGACACCCTGCACTAAGAGAGAAAGTTTACTGAGACACACTGCACTAAGAGAGCGGGACACCCTGCACTAAGAGAGAAAGTTTACTGAGACACACTGCACTAAGAGAGCCAGTTTACTGGGACACCCTGCACTAAGAGAGAAAGTTTACTGAGACACACTGCACTAAGAGAGCAAGTTTACTGGGACACCCTGCACTAAGAGAGCAAGTTTACTGAGACACCCTGCACTAAGAGAGCCAGTTTACTGAGACACCCTGCACTAAGAGAGCCAGTTTACTGGGACACCCTGCACTAAGAGAGCCAGATTACTGGGACACCCTGCACTAAGAGAGCAAGTTTACTGCGACACCATGCACTAAGAGAGCAAGTATACACTGGGACACCCTGCACTAAGAGAGCAAATATACACTGGGACACCCTGCACTAAGAGAGCAAGTTTACTGAGACACCCTGCACTGAGAGAGCAAGTTTACTGAGACACCCTGCACTAAGAGAGCAAGTTTACTGAGACACACTGCACTAAGAGAGCCAGTTTACTGGGACACCCTGCACTAAGAGAGCAAGTTTACTGAGACACCCTGCACTGAGAGAGCAAGTTTACTGAGACACCCTGCACTAAGAGAGCAAGTTTACTGAGACACCCTGCACTTAGAGAGCAAGTTTATATACTTGGAAACCCTGCACTAAGAGAGCAAGTATAATGGGACACCCTGAACTAAGAGAGCAATTATACTGGGACACCATGCACTAAGAGAGCAAGTATAATGGGACACCCTGCACTAAGAGAGCAAGTATACTGGGACACCTTGCACTAAGAGAGCAAGTTTATATACTTGGAAACCATGCACTAAGAGAGCAAGTATAATGGGACACCCTGCACTAAGAGATCAATTATACTGGGACACCATGAACTAAGAGAGCAAGTATAATGGGACACCCTGCACTAAGAAAGCAAGTATACTGGGACACCTTGCTCTAAGAGAGCAAGTTTATATACTTGGAAACCCTGCACTAAGAGAGCAAGTATAATGGGACACCCTGCACTAAGAGAGCAATTATACTGGGACACCATGCACTAAGAGAGCAAGTATAATGGGACACCCTGCACTAAGAGAGCAAGTTAACTGGGACACCCTGCACTAAGAGAGCAAGATACTAGGACACCCTGGACTAAGAGTGCAGTTTACTGGGACACCCTGCACTAAGAGAGGAAGTATACTGGGACACCCTGCACTAAGAGAGGAAGTATAATGGGACACCCTGCACTAAGAGAGCAGGTATAATGGGACACCCTGCACTAAGAAAGCAAGATACTGAGACACCCTGGACTAAGAGTGCAGTTTACTGGGACACCCTGCACTAAGAGAGCAAGTTTATATACTGGGACACCCTGCACTTAGAGTTCGAGTTTACTGAGACACCCTGCACTAAGAGAGCATTTATACTGAGACACCCTGCACTAAGAGAGCAAGTTTATATACTGGGACACCCTGCATTAAGAGAGGACGTATAATGGGACACCCTGCACTAAGAGAGCAAGTATACTGGGACACCATGCACTAAGAGAGGAAGTATACTGAGACACCCCGCACTAAGAAAGCCAGTTTACCCTCTACAGAGAGTCAAGTTGACATTTACAAAAGCCTGCGAACATTTTGACCTCAAACAAAAGAAACCAGTTTATCCTATATGGCCCAATTATCACAAAGACAAAATCCAATTTCTTAAAATTTGTATTTTATGATTTTATTTTTGCCAGAATTCTAAAATTTTCAAAAAAACTTATTGGGGAAAAACATATCCAAGGTTAGGAAAAATTTAAACCCTAAATTTTAAAACCCATCTTGTGAAATAATTTGCAAGAAGGAATTTTAACAACTCACGACACGAAATTCAAAATAAAAGTTTTAAGAAGACAGTTGACGAGATTATGAGAGAAAAAATTTGAAAATGTTTCATTATCAAAATTTATCAAAAGCTAAAAATGGAAAGATTTTCTTATCGACACAATAAAAACACTGCAACCCTAAATGTGGCACGCTCTTACACACAAATTGATCAGTATTTTGCTCCCTTTAAACTTAAGCTAGAATCAAGCGCATAGCATTCTTAAAACGTATAGGTCTAGAGCTACAAAAAAGTGTAAGTAGCTAGTAAGGTAAAACCAAAAGGGCAAGGCGTTGCGACACGTCAATATTGAGGCTGATTAAAAATTTAATGTCGAAATTTTTTAGTTAACGTAGTCTAGGTCTCAGTAAAAAATGACCTGAAGTATAACCTCAGATATATTATAATGCAAAACTTGTAATGCTCATTTCTGAAGCCTTAAATCTTTATCCCATAACATTAATTTGATATAATGGTGTTTTACTTTTAAACCAAGCAACCAGAGGCGTATTCAGGAGTTTGTCCAGAGGGGGCGCTTAAATTTTTTTTCCCAGGGGGGACTTAGCCCCCGTTGGGACCTAAATCATTAACTTAGCCCCAATAGCCCCCCGCTATAAAAGAGCCAGTTTACTGG
>NW_019396872.1:0-69443 GCF_000591075.1 Eurytemora carolleeae | reverse complement strand
AAAAATGTCTTAACCTACAACATGTAATTTCAAGTGATCCTCCATGCAATGTTTTGATTCACAACGTTATCCTTAAAACCTTTCTCTGAATAATTATTATAATTATAATTCTATGGCTAAAAATGTTTAATTCTGATAATTCTTATATGTTTTCCTGGAGCGTAAAAATTGTCGTAAGAGGCTGATCTCTTACTTTTGGGTCAGACAAAGCTTTTAGTGTATTATATTGAATTGAACATGCCCATCTAAAAATAAAAACCCTTAAAATTGGGTTAACCGTCCCTTTAAGGGTATTGTGAAATAAATTCTTCATACCTTCACCTTTCTCTTAACAATAAGCTGTAACCTTTAGAGACAACGTTCATTGATTTTATTTGTTTATATTTAGAGCTAGCATAAGAAATAATAAAAAATATTCTTTTCTTAAATTTTTGTTTTTGTCTTAAATCTTATTTTTGGAGGGCTCTTTTCAGTTTTGTCAATTTTGTGTACGAGAAATCTTAAACCTTTATTTTGGGGTCAAATTTTTATAAATATAAAATGGGCATTTTTTTCTAACTAAGGGTTATTATTATTGGGGGCAAAACTTTTTGTTTTTTTAGCATTATCTAAATAAAATAATGAGCATTTTTTAAATAGGGTTGTACATTTTAAAGTTGGTTGTATTTATAAAGCATTTGGGGATAAAAAAAATTAAATTTAGGTGCAAATTAAAAATATTTGGTGGCATTCTAAAAAAAAGGGTTACAAATGTTGAATAAGGGCAACTTTATGTCTGGTGGAGCAATTTGAATAAGAATGTGCGAGTGTAATTTAAAAAATCCAAATTTGGGGGCATTTTTTAAAGAAAGGGTAAAAATAAAAAGAATCTGAGCTGATATATTGAATAATGTTATAGTTGAGTTTGAGTTTGCTTAAAAATTGTAGGTTTTAAGAAAATTAATATGGGGGCATATCTTTTACAAATTTTAGAGAAAATTATCTATTTTTAGAAACAACCTGCTAAGTACTTCTTGCCCCCCTACAGGGGGGGCCTTTCCCCCTTGCCCTCCCTTTAGTTGCGTCTACCAAGTGCACAAGACACTTAAGTTTATTACACATTTTGATAATTTTATAATATGTACTTAGCAAGTACATAGTATATTACTTCTGTACCAGGTACTCATAAAAGTAAGCAAGTTACTTAGTAAACTGTTGGTTTTTAATCTTCATGACAGAAACAATCTCAAGAACTGACGAGGGTCAACCCAGACCGAAATATATATTTAATAAAATGTGGATCACATCTACTCTATCAACTCCATGAGGTTTGGTCGATAATCAACACCAGATTTTAAAGTAAACATTTCATTCGTTTTTAAACAATGTACTTACTTCGAATAGTACACATCTTATTGATGCAGGTACTTAGTTTAGTATACACCATAATAGTTTTTATACAAAGTTCTAAGTACACAATTTGATAGTTTTAAACGTTATGCCCTTAAAAAAGTACATTTAATAGTTTTTATACAAAGTTTTAAGTTAAGTACACGTTATGCCCTTAAAAAAGTACATTTAACAGTTTTTATACAAAGCACTCTGTCTCAGGTCTAGTATACACACCTTACATCTTATTAGTATTCAAAGAAAGTACTCCGTGTAGTGTAACCGTCAAATATGTTTATATTAACAATGTCTGTTGTAGATAAACATTTTTTTCAATGTCTTTGAAAAAGTGGTCCTCACAATGTATAATTATCATATTGCGCATTTTTATAGTTTTTATGCAAAGTTCTTAGTTTAATACATATCATTAAAAAATACACTGGCTTGAAAACTATAAAGTCAACCAAGTCAACTTAGAACTTTTAAACCAAGCTGAGAATATTCCCCGGGCTCAGAGGCGGATACGGGGGGGGCGGGGGACATTCGCCCCCCCTGAGATTTCAAGGCAAAAAATGTTCCCAATTTGATAAATCACATGTGTTTTTCATTTTCAAGCTATTTGATTATTTTTTATTTAATGGAAATCTAATAATCAATATTTATTGAAAAATTGAATCATCAGAAGGACGAAAAAAATATTTTTCTAGCTTGTTAAAAATAAATATAACCAACGATGTGAGTATGCGACGACATTGTATTTTGTTTTATTGGTGTTAATACACGGCACACTGCACATCTTGACTTTCTTTTCTTCAGTTTAATTTAAAAATCAACGACAACAAGTAAATGTTATTGTTAACGATAAATTTAGAATTAGAAATTTGTAAGAAACTAGACTTCAGTTATAATATTGTTCATATCTAGTAATGTTTCTTAATCATTACTCATTTATCAAAATTGTAATATTGTTCCTAATTTTCATGCATTTAAGTATAACTAGTAATTTCTTTTTGTTCTTAAATTGCTAATGTTCCTATTATTGTTCCTGTTCCTAATACTGTGTCCGACCCACCTTAAATCCCTGTCCTAATCCTATATTTTTGTTCCTAATTCCTGAACAACCTTTTTATTGTTCCTAAATCCCTGTCCTAATCCTTTATTTTTGTTCCTTATTCCTGAACAATCTTTTTATTGTTCCTAATTCATTAATTAAGACTCTTTTTGAGTCTTTTAAGTCAAAAAAATTCGCATACGAGCGCGATTTTTTGTTCCTACTTAGGAATTTTTTTGTTCCTAAAAAATCTTGCCCCCCCCCCTCACTTAAATCCTGTATCCGCCCCTGCCCGGGGCCGGGCTCCAGAGTTCAACAATAAAAAATTTAGTAAAATTGGTCAATGGGTTTATAAGTTATGATCAGACATACAAACAAACAAACAGAGATCACAACTTTATATTTATATATATATATATAGATACATATCTTGGTAATTTCCTAGTATACAATTTTTAGATCCCACCCCCCGACCCCCTCTTATCAATTTTATTCATGGATCTTATATGTAAGACAAGAATATCATTGACCATGTGGCCTCAGCGCCCGGCCTCCTAGCCTATCCTAGCCGCAGCGCTCAGCCCCTTCTTGGCCTGTCCTAGTCGCAGCACTGACCCAAAAAATGTCTTAACCTAACCTAACCCTAAAAAAATACAAAATAACTTAAAACAAATGGTCATGTACACAATTGATATTGGGGGGTGGGGGGTCCAAAAACCGTATATTAGAAGGGACTCCATATCTGATATACATGAGGTACTTACACATTCTTCATAATTGTGATTTCACGATAGTTAAAATTTGCATAACTGGCAAATGTCACTAACAATAAGCTGTTACAAAAATAAAAATTATCAAATTAGCCAGAGGGGGGGGGGAGGGGGCTTCAGTTCAGATTCATTCTTCAGGCACAAGTTAGGACAGGACACACCTCTTCATGCGCCTGTCCTTACCACGCAGTATATAATTGGAGCACCCATTCTTTTATTTACAATCTTTAATTTTTATTATTGACGAACAATATAAAAGGATCTTTAAAAACTGAATTATAGAATAAATAAGTTCTAATACTAAAAGAATTCTAACGTCTTGCGTAAACAAAAGCATAAAAGTTTTGAATGCTTGAAAATGTGGTGCCTACGCACGCTGATGCGTAATGTAAACAACTGATCTGTGATCACAGACACAATACAACATAGGAATTCGGTCAGCTGTTTTCTCCACAGTGCACCAACAGAGTGATTTTAGAAAACTGCTATTAAACAATTACATTTTTGCTCCAAATTTTTTTAATCAAAATAAGCAATTGGCTCGTGTTATGTAATTTATTTTTACAAATGTAAATTTTCATTGCTAATTTTCGTTTTTTTCTCGAAATTTGCTAAAAAATTTATTGACCGATGTTTTATAAATAATAATATAATTTAACGGGTCTGTATAGCTAAATCAATTAAATATTAGCCTCGTAATATTAATATTGTGCTCTCTGTGGATAACATTTGACTACTGAAAATAAAAAGCTTTTCTTTAACTTGCTTTCTCGTACGATGAAAGCTGGATTAGAAAGCAATTCTCAAGCGTCAGTTTTATGTCTAAAATTTCACAAATAAAACTGTAAAACTATCAGTGTTGTGCTTTATGAAAATTACATAGCAATTTAAATAAAGCTGTTTAATGCAATTTAATTAAAGCTGTTTATTCGAAATTTAAAATATTATCGCTATGCATAGTTACAAGTTACAATACGATTACGTGAGTAAGGCTAAAAATGTATCATTTTGCAAATAAAAATACAAATAATGTCTTTAAATGGAGTCGAATTATATATAGTGGTGATTTACAAAAAAAAAAGAAATTGTCTCAAATAAAAATATTTTTTTTGTGAAATGTCGTCTTTCTAGTTCGGCAACGAAATTGAAAACTTTTGGTCAGCGGCATTTTATTGACAAAGCGCGCCGCGTGCAAATGGCGTCGAATAACGCAGAATTATCTACGAATATTTTAAATTTTGATTCCTATTAGTTTTGATATTGTTTTCGTCAGAAATTAGTGAATTACACTTTAACAATTTGCGATAGATTTAATTTTTCAGAATTTGTTCATTCTCCTCATCGAATCGAAGTTTTTCTTTGCGAATTTATACAAGTAAGATTTTATATTTAGGCTTTAGGTTCAGATGTATAGGGTTTAAAGTTTGCGATTTATTCTAGTCTTTTTTGTTGGTGTAGTTTTTTAAATCATTGGTTGACTATTGTCAGTGATATAACTGAATTTCCTGTTAATGGCCTGTATGCGTCGTGTGGGTTTCTTCTTAGAGATGGATTTTGGACCCACGTAACCCTCCTTCCCCCCCTTCCCTTCTTCAAATGTAAATGGTCAAAGTATGTCTTATGGCGGTTGTGCCCGACCTCCTAGCATGTCCATGCTACTGCCCTCGTCTAGAAGTGTCATCACCTTATCTCGAAATAAGACAAAATATTTCATGAACATTTTTTTATGAAGGGGATGGGGGCGAAGGTCCAAAATCTAGAATTGAGCTTCCGACCCATACATCATTAGAAGTCTTCAATCGAAATTTCCGGGTATATTCCTATCCAAAAACCGTTCTCTAGGAATATACCTAAATTTGCTGAAAAATAAATGGTCATGTACAAAATTGAGGGGGGGGGTCCAAAAATCGTTCACTATGACAGACCCAATTTCCCAATGAAACTAACGCGAGCGGACATTTTTTTTTGTACATTTAGTGGAGAAATTTTGTTGAAATATAGATTTCAACACTGAGGGCAAACTTTAAAAATGATAAATGAATTTGGATGGTTCTTCTTAAGTGTATCTAGAGTACTCGTATGTTTCGTGGTTCTGTTTTAATAACCTAACTTTATTTTAGCTAAAGAGTTCTATTTGCATACAATAACTTTAGTTGCACCTTTGTACAAGTTACACAGATAAATTCTGTTATAAATACTAATAATGTTCCAATTTTCTCTTTTTTGATATCTCTCCAAATCTTGATCGATTTAAAAAAATGAGTATTTTCTTTCTATTGTTATCTCAGCAAATCTTGATCGATTTAATGAATTTTTCATCGTTAAATTACTTCTAGAATAGTAATATTTTCACAAATTTTTATATAAAAGTATGTGTTATCGATTAGTGAATCTAACATAATACTTCTTTAAATAACATTATTCCCTACATAATACTAAATATTAATCTATAGTAGGTTTATAAAAGCAAGCACACTATGATCAAGTCATTCAAGTCATACCTTAACCTCAAGTCCTTTTACACCAAGAGTTCAATCTCAAGTTTCAAGTCCGAACCCCTTGTCGGCAGATATCATGTATCAAGACTCAAGAGTCAAGACAACGAAGATCTATATTTAATATCAGATCAAATCTTACTTCAAGTTTGAACCATGGGTTGACAAGTATACACTGGACAGGTAAAAACTAAAAACACAGTTAGCATCTAGACACATGGTTCGAGGTAAACAACAAACTGGCAATTCTCGCAGATTTCTTTAATTGTAAACATCCATTATTTTGCGGATTTTTATGTTTGTACATTTTAGAGGATTCACTTGAATATTGGAACATGTCGTTAAATGATTTATAACTAGGTCGACATGCCGTCTAGAACGAGGTCGAGGACTGTTAGCAGGAGCAGGAGCAGATCACCTGCCACCAGGGGGAGCAGGTCACCAAGCCGTACTCCTCCAAGGAGAGACAGCAGGAGCAGGAGTAGGTCACCAGCCAGAAGGGATCGATCTAGATCTAGATCATATGTCAAGAGGGTAAGTTATTTTTTGTCAGTTCGCGATCAAGGTTCTAGACGTCTTTAAATCAAATATATAGATCATATACCATAGTTTCGAAAGTAGAGATTTAACAAGAAGTCGATGACAGTTTTTCTCTGGGGTTTATATTTTCTTGGAAAATCATCTCCCCTCCCCTCTTTTTAAAAATCATTTTTTTCCCTCTAGAATTAAGGGTTTTATTCGCTGAATTGGAAAAAATAACCGAATTTTAGGAGACAATAAATACATACATACTTTTTGTGGGTATAAAGTCTTCAAAGAGATGAATATCTTCTTTCTTATCTAACCTAACGCCTTTTGATGTCTAATTTGTTTCCCTTCCTGAACTTCAAAAATCATTTTATTTTCGAGGAGGGGGGGAATTTCTTTAAAATATACACCCCTGGTTTCATTTTAATCTTTAAACCAGACCTGTGTTTAAACTTGCAACTTTTCAATGAACATAACTAGTTAAAATTAGGGCAGAATGACGGTGTTTCACGCTATAATTATTTTTGTTTCATATGAGTATTAATCAGTCAATTTTTCAGCGTCGTGACTCATCTCGAAGCCCGATGTCGAATCGTCGGCGCCATGTTGGTGACCGTGAGGAGCCCGATCCAAGCAAGTGTATTGGGGTTTTCGGACTTAGTCTCTATACTACAGAGAGGCAATTGGACAAGGAGTTCGGCAGGTCAGCTATTTTCAAATCTATTATTGTTATATCTATGACCCCCCTCCCCTATTCTCAAACATATAACAAAACCAGAAAGCGACCACTTACAACCTAAACGACATCAAAACTTTCCACAGGATTAGGGTTTCCAGCAAAAAGGGTTAATAGTTCCGAAAAAAATTGCATTTTTCGCGAAAAAAAATTTGCCGATAATTTCGCGTTCCGTGCCCTCAAGAAAAATGCGAAAAGCTTGTTTCGTGAAGAAATGTGAAAAATTTTTTGGGGGGCAAAAATGTTGTGGTAAAAAATACGGAAGAGAAATTATTAATTATGGTATTATAAAACTTCTAACGCGTGACTTCTCAGAGGAGAGAATTCCACAATTTTTTTTGTTCAATTATCTGTGCAGCTACTGGAAACCTTTCTCAGGGTTAACCGTTTTTAATCTTTAGTTTGTTCTAATTAAACCTTCATGTTAGATGACCTTATACATTAATTGCCTTGATGAAGAATATAACAATAAATTCGGTCATTAAATCATTTGAAAATTTAATAAAATTTACTTAATTTAAACCTTTGTATGAGTAACAATAAGGAAACGTTATAAAATGTTAACAAGTTCCTATTTCTGTCTGTTCAAAATTCCGTAAGTAACCACAATTACAATTGTTTTGAAACCTCTAGAATCCTGTTCTAGGTTTGGTGAGATGGAGAAGGTTCAGGTTGTACTAGATGGGCATTCAGGACGCAGCCGAGGATTTGCGTTCATCTACTACGCATCAGTTGATGACGCCGCAGAGGTAGGAGATCAAATATAGATTTTAGATAAATAAATAAACTGACCCAAGTTGAATTTTGAAAAATTACCTTCATCTTCCTGATCCTTCAGTAGATCTGAAAACCATCCTCATATTTACTGAAAAAGAAGAATTTGGTATGGTGGGATGTTCATTAAGGAAAATATAAAAATATATACTCCGGGAGTTAATAATTTCTCTCGCATTTTGAGGAATCATTTTCCCCCATGAAGATTATTAAAAGATGCTATTCGGGGTTTCATCATTGAATTGGTGAATTTTTTGATTGACTTTTTTTCCCCTATATTAAGTTCAAAAGTTATATTTTTTTAAAAAAGGTTGAATGTTTGAAGAAAATATTTTTCCTCTTTGATTAGGTTATATAAAAAAACACTTTACTGTTTAGGCTAAACGTGAGATGAATGGAACTGAGCTTGATGGGAAGAAAATCCGTGTAGATTTCTCGATCACTAAACGAGCACATACTCCAACCCCGGGCATGTACATGGGTCGACCCACAGGGGGTAGATCTAGGACGGAGAGAAGTGACAGGTATTTGATTTTAGGATTAAAGAGACCGTCTGCGGATTTTTAGCGACTTTTCATTTAAAAAGTTTCAAGCATGTGGAATTAGAACAGTTTTATGAGGAAAAGCCTTGTTTACCTTCTTGCGATTTCAAGATTATATCTTCCTCACTGTTGACTAAACTTTTAAAGGTAGGGTTGTGATTCTTTTAATAACTGGCGTTCTAGGCTTTCCCAAGATTGGGGGGGGGGGGGGGGCAGATCTTTATCTTTCTTATTGTCGCTAAAAATTTGCCTTGAAAGTACTTTTAATTTAGTTTCTTTTGAAAAAGAAAGCATACTAGAGTTTGTAATTCAAAGAAGAAAGCATAAAAGCGCTTGTAATTCAAAAGAAGCATAAAAGCGCTTGTAATTTAAAAAAGAAAGCATAAAAGCGCTTGTAATTTAAGGAAGAAAGCATAAAAGCTCTTGTAATTCAAAGAAAAGAAATAAAAGCGCTTGTAATTTAAAAAAGAAAGCATTAAAGCGCTTGTAATTTAAAAAAGAAAGCATGAAAGCGCTTGTATTTTAAAGAAAAAAGCATTAAAGCGCTTGTAATTTAAAAAAGAAAGCATAAAAGCGCTTGTAACTTTAAGTAGAAATCATAAAAGCTCTTGTAATTTAAAGAAGAAATCATAAACGCTATTTTAATGCAAAGAAGAACGCATGAAAGCGCTTTTAATTTAATAAAGAAAGCATAAAAGCTCTTGTAATGTAAAGAAGAAAGCATAAAAGCACTTGTAAATTAAAGAAACAAGCATAAAGCTCTTGTAATTTAAAGAAGAAAGCATAAAAGCGCTTGTAATTTAAAGAAGAAAGCATAAAAGCGCTTCTGATTTAAAGAAGAAAGCATAAAAGCTCTTGTAATGCAAAGAAGAAAGAATAAAAGCTCTTGTAATTTAAGGAAGAAAACAGCGCTTGTAATTTAAAGAAGAAAGCATAAAAGCTCTTGTAATTTAAAGAAGAAAGCATAAAAGATCTCGTAATTTTAAAGAAGAAAGCATAAAAGCGTGTTTAATTTAAAGAAGAAAGCATAAAAGCGCTTGTAATATAAAGAAGAAAGCATAAAAGCGCGTGTAATTTAAAGAAGAAAGCATAAAAGCGCTTGTAATTTAATAAAGTAAAGCTCTCGTAATTCAAAGAAGAAAGCACAAAAGTGCTTGTAATTTAAATAAGAAAGCATAAAAGCGCTTGTAATGTGAAGAAAAAGCATAAAAGCGCTTATAATATAAAGAAGAAAGCATAAAAGTGCTTGTAATTTAATGAAGAATGCATAAAAGCGCTTGTAATTTAAAGAAAAAGCATAACAGCGCTTGTAATTTTAGGTAGGAAGCATAAAAGCTCTTGTAATTTAAAGAAGAAAGCATGAAAGCACTTGTAATTTAAAGAAACAAGCATAAAAGCGCTTGTAATTTAAAGAAGAAAGCATTAGAGCGCTTGTAATTTAAAGAAGAAAGCATAAAAGCGCTTGTAATTTAAAGAAGAAAGCATAAAAGCGCTTGTAATTTAAAGAAGAAAGCATAAAAGCACTTGTAATTTAAAGAACAGAGCATAAAAGCTCTTGTAATTTAAAGAAGAAAGCATTAGAGCGCTTGTAATTTAAAGAAGAAAGCATAAAAGCGCTTGTAATTTAAAGAAGAAAGCCTAAAAGCGCTTGTACTTTAAGAAGAAAGCATAAAAGCACTTGTAATTTAAAGAAGAAAGCATAAAAGCACTTGTAATTTAAAGAACAGAGCATAAAAGCACTTGTAATTTAAAGAAGAAAGCATAAAAGCTCTTGTAATTTAAAGAAGAAAGCATAAAAGCACTTGTAATGTAAAGAAGAAAGCATAAAAGCTCTTGTGATTTAAAAAAGAAAGCATAAAAGCGCTTGTAATTTAAAACGCATGTGAGCTGAACGCTGCAGGGGGAAAAAACTCTTTTTATGGGCTGGTAGGGTTTAATGAATATACTAAAAGTTTCAAGGGTACTGATGTAGTTTGGACATTGCTCTAGCATGGAGAGTCACTTGAAACTACGCTTACAGTCTTTTGGTTAAAAGGTTTTATAACGTAAAAACAGATTAATTAATATTCTGTAATGTTTCAGAGGAGATCGAGACCGAGATGACCGTGATCGTCGAGGATACGGGGACCGGGATTATGATCGTCGTCGGCGATCCCCGAGTCCCAGATATAGACGTCGAAGCCGAAGCTACTCCCCCGTCCCCAGATACAGGAATATTAACCATAATCAACTTTTCTGCTTGTTGGGATAAAATCTTTTAATAATGAACAATCTCAATCAGATTTTGGGATCCATTTCATTTTGGTGCAGATCGGATACTGGATCCGCACTGAAATAAAGTGGATCCGGATCCAAGTCATTTGTTTAATATTTACTGATGTTTTTTTTTACAGCAAAAATAGAATTTTTCTTTTCCAACTTATTTCCATGAGAAGTATTTCAAATTTAAGGATATTTTTCATAATCTCCAACTTTTCAATAGTTCAGACTTTGGGTTACAGAGTTGGTTTTACAGTGATAGATTTTTTTCTTTTGGATCCGGAACCGTAGATCCGCATATTTTTGCGGATCCGGATCCAGGAAGCCAAAAAGTTACGGAAAGACTGCTCGTTATTTTAGATTGTCACCAGTATTCCGAATTCAAACACTAGGAACTGAATCTCAATTTAACCGCAAAAGCCGCAATTCTTAATTTTTCTTTCCGCATAACGTGTAGTAATTTTTGTTTCCTGGTCCTGGTCCTCGGGGACTGAACTAGGTTGCTGAACTACCCACTGCAGGTTAAGATATTGATTCACCGATTCAAATTTAAGATTCATGAGGATTTGAACCGATGATTCAGAATTTGAACCGGCGGAAGGTAGTTCAGCAACCTCTAGTTAATCAAATTCGGTCCCTGGAAGCATTAATATTGTGACCAAATCCATAATGTCTTATTTTTTGAAATATTTTAACATTACGGTTAATATTAGGGCTGATCGTTATTGAGTCGAGATCTGAATTAAACTCAATCTGAACCTGTTCTGTATCAACCTTGAGAAAGAGATCAAATCGTTGCTGCAAATTATCCTCTCTCACCTTGTATTATTCTTAACATTATACAGTATACACTCTTATTCCCTATTTAAAATTTTCAATTGTAAATTCTATATTTAGAACTAGACGTTCGTTTATTTACACCAAAATGAATCCTCTGTAAAACCGTTCTTAATTTTACACTTCCCATTTTAATTTTTCAATCGTCAAATTTTAATTCTATTTGAATGTAGCAGTTGAGTACGAAATGTTTGTTTATTTACCTTTTTGTCTTCTATACGATAAAACGAATGCACTGAATATTGTATTTAAATCAAAGTATGGAACGTTAACGATTCCTTTACTCACTATTAACCCTGTCAAGGCAAGCCTATTGTTAGTGTACAAAATTCTGAAAATTTAGACGATAATAATTATGAAATTTTTCAGATAAATTGACGATTCGTCTGGTTTCGGATTAACTAATCTTCTCAGAACTACATTTTACAGGTAAAAGAAACACTCTTATTTTTTCAATTCTTCAATATTTCCATGGGGGAGAGGGTTAGTTACAATATTGGCTTTTTGTTAAAAAAAATATTTTGGCTTAAAATCGCATGAACAGCAAAGTTTTATTGTATTTCTTACAAATCCAAGACCATACATAATTTGTAATTTCTCGTTAAAAATTGTTTTATATATTAAGTTATTAATATTTGTAATAAAAATGATGATAGAGATTACACCATACAGAGGATATCATAAATAAGTGTGAAGTCCTAGTTTTTTTTTAAAATATAATAACAATTAAAAAAAATACTTTTTATTGACACAGCTTTCTTTGTCTACGCTAAGCAGCTTAAAAGTAAATTAGTTTGATTATAGCCAACAAAAGTTCTGATTTACTTAAAGTTTAAAGTTGGGAAAGCTTCTGTACTGTGAAAAATTCGATTTTTGTTATATTTGGGGATAGAATTGATTTACAGATTAGACTGAGTCAGATTTGGAACTAGATTTAACAAAACCTAGGAATTTCTACAGGGCAGGGTTGAGAGGCCTTTTCATCAGTCTTAATACGTCACAGTAAAATGTTCGGAAATCCTATCCCCCCCCCCTTTCAAATTTTAATACCTTGGTCATCGTCATTACATTTTAGGTTTATCTTGTAAACCTTGGGAACTTATTAATCTCATTTTCATTATTTTCAAGGTGCAACTCAAGTACCAAGAAAACAAGCACCAAGATTTCAAGTTAAATATTCTCATCTTTAAACATGTTGGACAGGGTGTCCAAACTAACAGATCTCCGTGTTTATTTGGACACCCTGGCTTGGGAATTTCACCAAGAATGGGAAGAACACCAAGAATTTGGTTGAAGGTTTGCCCAAGAATATTAAAAGAAAATACCAAGAATAATCTGCTGAAGGTATGCTAGCCGTCTCCAGATAATATTTTGTTCAAAATACCGAACTTATCGATGTACACGATATCTTACTGTTAGATATTCATATCATTTTCTACTTTAGGAGATAAAAAGATGCCGTCACGTAGTAGGAGCGCGTCTGAGTCTAGGTCTAGGTCTAGATCAAGGACAAGATCTAGGACTAGGTCCAGGTCTAGATCAAGGGGATACTATAGCAAGGTAAGGTTAGGTCTAGATCAAGGACAAGTCTGAGTTGAGGAAATTAAATGAAATTTTTGGTTTAGTAGATAAAAAAAAACTTCCAGTCTTCAAGTTCCTCCAAATATTCGAATATTTTACCTAAACCAAAAAAATGAGAATGACATTTAAACCTCTGGCAATTTGTCTTTCTTGAAATCCGGTCACGCTATAATTGATTCAATTAAAGGGACTGAACACGTAATTTCTAGAAACCATCCATTTATTCATGAGAATTTTTTAACTCACAAGGGTACTCTGTAAACCAACGTCTGATATTCAATGGCGGAGTTATCTCTATTTTGATAATTCAAATGATTATTCTCAATTGCGGTTCTCTGAAAATATGATTTGCGGATTTGTGTGACAGGAAAAGAAGGAAATTCCCTGAAAATATGATTTGCGGATTTGTGTGACAGGAGAAGAAGGAAATTTACAGAACTTGACACTATTTCAGACAAAAAAAAAGATGTTATTTACCAGACTGGGTTTAGAGAGTTCCTTTGTAAATTTGAAATTATGTCTACAGCCTTTAAACATATTTCTTTGTGTAGGTTTGGTCACCTGGAGAAGGTGCAGGTAGTGCTGGACGGCCACTCTGGCCGGAGCCGAGGCTTCGCTTTCGTCTATTTTGAGAGCGTGGACGATGCTACGGAAGCAAGGAATAAGATGACTGGAACAGACCTAGACGGAAAGTAAGAAAAATAATTTGATAAATACTTAACAGGGGGTGTGCAGTGTATTTTCTTCTATCCACTCCACAGTATTTCAAGAATTTCCCCCAGAATTAAGGGGGGCTGGGGGAGATTTAAGGTTCTTTATCACTTCACTACAATGGTATGTATTCAGGTATGTATATGGGACGACCTACAGCTGGATCCCGTGCTAGGGAACGTGAAAGGGAGAGATCCCGTGGGGATTACAGGGATAGGGATTACAGGAGATCTCCCAGTCCTTACAGTAGAAGAAGGTATATCAATTCATTGATCCAGAAATATTATTATTTGAAAACTTAATAGACATTATCTTCCTTCTTAGTACGCATTGTTATTGAATTTATTTTTGCTAAGTATCCATGTGCTCGTTCACGTAAAGAATCGTTTAAATTTTTGCAAAATCTAGTCTGGTCGATAAGTGGCAAAAATATAGAATATATTTTCATTATTTAAGAGTTATATTTGTTTCCAGGAGTCCAAGCCCATACAGGTCTCGTAGAAGTTACAGATCAAGATCAAGGTAATCAGAGAGGGAGAATAGTTTTGGAGAAATGGGAATTGATAAATAAAAGTACAATAAAACGCGCAAGATTTAGCTTCATTTTTTATTTCTTATTTGAAAACGTTAATTGTCTCTTATTTTAACAAAAACAATCTGATTTAGCAAGTAATCGATAAAATGTTCGACAAAATTTAAGTTGAGTTTAAAATATTTTGATATCAAGATTTTTATTTCAGATCCTATTCTCCAAGGCGTAGAGAGTATTCACCGAGACGCAGATCCTACACTCCCAGACGCTACTGATCTACTGATCCTTTAACAGTGATCCTAAACTTCAAGACTGTTAATCTATACTGATCCTTCACTCTTCATTGATTCTTCACTACAAGACTGTTAAAATACACTGATCCTACAGTTAATCTTTATTCTTCACTTTACCAGAACCGACAATCGACATTGATCCTACTCCTCTAGACGTTACTTGCCACTTATCCTTCACTCTAGACTAGTCCTACACGCTTAAACCCTTCTAATATACACTGATCCTTCATTCTACAGTGATCCTAGACGCCCAGACGTTATTGATTTACTATGAGCCTACACTCCGAGACGCTTTCTATATACACTGATCCTTTGCTCTACGATAATCCTATTCTCTTTCACTATTAATCTTCACAGATCCTTTAGGCAATATTCATACACTCACCTTGAGTTTTGTAGGATGATTTTAAAACCGATTCTGTAAACAAGCGCATAAAGGCTTAACTGAAAAAAAATGTTCGTCCAAATTTTTTTTTTCAAAATGAGTTTTTTTTACTTTTCGTTGTAAGTAAATATCATGATAACTTGACCCCTCTACTTCATTCTTTTTTTGTAAATAATTTCAAAAGTTTCAAGTTCATGTTTAATGTTTTATCTTTATTTTTCCAAATTTGTATTCGCTTTTTTTTTGATGAATTCAAGTTATATATATTTCTCTTTCAGATTGTAGAATGGGGCGCAAAGTTGACTTTAAGACTAAGGAGAAGAAGGGGCCGGGGAAGAAAGCTAAAAAGCAGAAAGAACCAGTTTTTCTTCATGACGCATTTAAGGTACATTTCAAGTAATAATTTTAGCCGTTAACCGTTGTTTTTCAAACTGCCATTTTTCTTACTAGTAAATATAATAATTTCTTGGATTTTCCTGTTCAAATTGGCGATAAAAAGTCAACTTTTTTGTGTGCACATTTTGTCAAATTTAACCGTCCATAAACCTTCTCTGAGGTCTCTGAGTTGCTACCTGAAAATGTTGTGCGCGAAATCTCAATTTTTGTTGTATTTCAGCCTGATCTGAACAAAGACAGACCTCTTCACAGTAATCAGAAGAAACGAATGAAGAAGAGGGAAGACAAGAAGAGAGTTTTCCAAGAGAAGAAGAAAACTAAGGAGGAGAAAAGGGAGAAGAAGAAGGAGGTCGAGAAGGAAGTGAGTGATGAAGGAATTGAAAATGAATCGGACGTAGAATCTGATGATGATGTAGCAGAGGTAAATTATTTACTATTGAACAACAAAAAAAACATGAGAAGTAACTACAGATTTTCCCGTTTTTTATGATTTTTTTAAATTTCGGAGAATATTTTATAACAAGCTGTGTTAAATCGTTGTACGTTGTCAGCCCACCCATCAGCTCATAATTTGTCTCCCTATAATGTGAAAAGCTTAATCGCTAAAGTGATGAGAAAAGGAATGGTATGAAACTTCTCAAGTTGACGCTTCCGTTCTAAATTAATCTTTGCTTTATCATTGTCGTGGGGAAAATATTTGGACAAACTTTTTTTTTCAAGAACTGATATTCACCAGAATTTATTTTCAATTTGCAACGGTTTTGATATTTTATTTACCAGGGATTTACTGACGAAAATGCAGCGTGGTTGAAACCCTCTACTAAAAAGCGTAAACTGCCCCTGGGGGAATCGGACGACAAACAAGACGAAGAGGAGGATGATGAGGATGAAGAAGATGAGAATACAGATGAAGTTGAGGCCGAGGAGAACGGAGTTGAAGCTCCGGACTCTGATTCTGATGTTGATTCTGATTCTGAACCAGAATCTGAGAATGAGAAAGAGTTCCCTAGTGACAGTGACGAAGAGATGGATATTGAGAAGCAGTCTAGGAGGTTGGAGAAGAAGCAGAAGAAGATGCTGAAGGCCTCCGAAGCCGAATTGAAGATGAATATTGCAGAGACAGAGAAGTTTGTTCTTCCGTCAGGTTTGTACGTTTTTTCTCAGTGGGGGGATGTGTTCTTTATCCTACTTCTTACTCAAAAGTTCATTATTTTTGACAATACGGCGATTTAAACTCTCAAAAAATGTCGGTGGTTTTTCTATAATTCTTAGTTCTATTAAATATTATCATTTCATAAGGTATTTGATGTTTTCAGGTCAAGAAATAGAGAAAGAGAAATCTCAGCCCCCAGACCTTCAGATTATACAGTCCAGGATGCGAGATATCATTCATGTTCTCAAAGATTTCAAGTAAGTCGGAAACTTCAGCGGTGTCAAGCTTTTTTATCAGGAACAAACAAAATTGTGGTGAAATAGACAAATTTTAGCCTGTGGGGAAATTTACAAAATTTGTAAGGAAGTTTACAAATTTGTCAAAATTGTAGTTCAGTTAATGTTTTAAATTTTTCTCAACAAAATCAAAAACATCTTTTCAAATTTGTATTCTTCATTTCAGAAACCGGCGAGAACCGGATCGGGATCGTCAATCCTACTTGGCCTGCCTCAAGCGAGACCTCTGCACCTACTACTCCTACAACGAGTTCATGATCGAGAAGTTCCTCAACATTTTCCCCGTCGGAGAGATTGTCGAGGTCCTGGAGGCCAATGAGGTTCAGCGTCCAGTCACTATTCGCACAAACAGTTTAAAAACGCGCAGGAGAGATCTTGCGCAGGCGCTTATTGCGCGCGGAGTGAATCTAGATCCGGTTGGAAAGTGGTCCAAGGTTGGGTTGGTTGTGTACAGTGCAACAGTGCCGCTTGGCGCCACCCCTGAGTATCTGGCAGGACATTATATCCTCCAGGGTGCGTCCTCCTTGTTGCCGGTGATGGCCCTGGCCCCCCAGGAGGGAGAGAGGATCCTAGATATGGCCTCGGCCCCAGGAGGAAAAACTACTCATATAGCGGCTCTTATGAAAAATACAGGTAAACCTTCTGACTCATTAAAAGGAATTATTGAAATGTATCTAATTTTGAACATGTCACAAGAAACCAAAATAAGCATAATAAATTTAAGTGACGTTCAACACACAAATTAAATTTGTCAAACATACTATTGTAATTTACATAATTTAAGATTACTTAAACAAAAAGTTATGTTTAAAGGGAGTGACCGGCTATGTAAGGTAGTTGAACTGAGTATGCAGTGTTGTGGAAAGCTTCTTTCGGATTCATTTCAGACATATTAAACTTTTCAAAGATCTGTAAATCCTGAGTTTGAGCGCAAATTCGACGTTCAAAACTCCTACTTTGGGGGTGGATACGTTTTCAGAATTGGTTTTTTTTTAATTATTCAACTACATTACATAGTCGGTCACTCCCTTTAAGTTACCTTGCTCAAGTAAGGTTTAAAGCTGGATGTCATGTCTGAGCAAAAATATCTATTTAGATTTGTGAAAAATTTAATATTCAAATTAGCAAATAAATAGTAAACTGTCCCTTTAATATATAATATTTTAGGAATGCTGTTGGCTAATGACGCTAACGCAGCTAGATGTAAAGCTATTGTTGGAAACCTTCATAGATTAGGAATTACCAATACTGTAGTTTGTAACGAGGACGGGAGAAAGCTTCCAGGAGTTATGAAGGGATTTGACAGGGTTCTTCTAGACGCTCCTTGCTCAGGTAGGATTATATCTTGTCGGATTAAAAAATTGGATTGCATATTTCTTCGGATTAAAAACTATTTTAACTGGATCTCTCTTTTATCAGAGATTTGATCTTGAAGGAGCTGCTGTGGAGCCAGTTTTAGTTGTGAAGTAAATTCCCGGGGGATTTGATTAAGTAGTTGCAAGTCCTTATCAATTAAATGAAATTTGTTAAATTATTTAAAGAAGACTTTGATAAACCTACTTGGGAGAGCGCGGGAAGGCAGGCGGCCATTAGCCACCACTATTTCTCCTTCCGTGCCACATATTAGCTTTTATCTCTTCCGGCAGCCATGAGCCTCAAAGTCTAATGATTATTCAATTACTGACTCATAATACTAAATCCATCTTAAAATCACTCATTAACCAACTTTGTGATATTTCAAGATGCAATACTCAGTCAAATTTGTTAAAAATTTCAGTGTTAAACAGTTGAATTCAACACACAAAATATTAATCTTAAGTATAATTGAAGAAATAGTTTGAGTTGTGCTTTTATTGCGTGACGCGGCTGGATTTTAAAGGCCCTAAATATACCCTTTAAAAAAAGTAGTTATGCCCTGAAGAGTCAAATGTGGTGGTACGGAAGGGGAAATCGTGGTGGCTCATGGCTGACGGAAGAAAAAAAGCTAATATGTGGCACGGAAGGGGAAATTGTGGTGGCTCATGGCCGCCTGCCTTCCCCCGCTCCTTGGGAAGGGACATAGATTGAGCGCATTATGGAAAACATTACAAGTTTTAATCTCTGAATATTTATTGCACTGTTAAATTCCAGTAACTGGAGTTATCAGTTAGGATCATAGTGCTAGGACAGTGAAGGATAATCAAGATATGTTTATTATAGGAACTGGAGTTATCAGTAAGGATCCAAGTGCTAAGACAGGAAAGGATAATCAAGATATGTTTATTATAGGAACTGGAGTTATCAGTAAGGATCCAAGTGCTAAGACAGGAAAGGATAATCAAGATATGTTTATTATAGGAACTGGAGTTATCAGTAAGGATCCAAGTGCTAAGACAGGAAAGGATAATCAAGATATTTATCTCTGTTCTCATCTACAGAAGGAGCTTATAGTTGCAGCCTTGGATTGTTTGGTAACTATTTTATCAAATAATTATATTATTCTTCAGGGAGTGAAAAAAGAATTTAATCGCTTTTTTTGCGAGTTTTAATTTCAATATGTTTTGGACTACACCAAACTTGGCTCAATCTTACTCGACTGTTCTGTATTATAGTGTTCAACTGTACTTATACTATATTGTAGAATACAAAGTCTAAGACTGGGGGTATCTAGTGTACTGTACTGAACTATATATATTGTAGGATTCTTAGTCTCAGACCGGAGGGTATCTAGTGTACTGTACTTTATTATTTTGTAGGAAGCCAAGTCTAAGACTGAAGGATATCTAGTGTACTGTACTGTACTGTACTGTACTGTACTGTACTGTACTGTACTGTACTGTACTGTACTGTACTGTACTGTACTGTACTGTACTGTCAAGTCCGATTCACAACGTTATCCTTAAAAATCTGATTGAGAATGAATAGATATCAATGATTTCTTGTACTGTACTGTACTGTACTGTACTGTACTGTACTGTACTGTACTGTACTGTACTGTACTGTACTGTACTGTACTGTACTGTAGGATGCAAAGTCTAAGACTGGAGGATATCTAGTGTTCTGTATTATATTGTAGGATGCTAAGTCTAAGACTGGAGGGTATATACTATCTAGTCTACTGTACTGTATTGTATTATATTGTAGGATGCTAAGTCTAAGACTGGAGGATATCTAGTGTACTCCACGTGTTCTATTCTACCGGAAGAAAACGAGAACGTGGTGGATTACATCCTGAAGAAGAGACACTGTAAACTTGTAAGTTTGAATCTTCATGGCGGAAATAAATCTTCAAGTACTGAATGGCATTATGATTTCTAAAAAAAATGTTCTCATCTAACTTAGATTCATCTTTTTATAGTTCTGAATTGAATTTGATGGCCACTTATTTATGCAATTTAATATTTTTCATAATTTTTAGTTGAGCAACTTTTTTTCTATTTTTTAATCCAAGTTTTTTCATTCTCATTTAGAAAAGAGATTAATTTAAAAATAGTAATAAACTAAAAAACTGGAACACTTTTTAAAATATAGATGTTATCTAAGAAGTTAAAAGTTTGGTTCACTGTTCAGGTACCGGTTACAAGTAGCTTTGTTTTCTTAATAATAATTCATAATAAACTGTTAAAGGTTCCTACCGGCCTGGATTTTGGAGTTGAGGGGTTCACAAAGTACAGAGAGCACAGATATCATCCAACAATGAACCTTTGCAGGAAATATTCTTAACATTTTAAACTATTTCACTTCTTTAGTAAGGCTTATCCTTTTGGCAGAGATTTAATTTCAGATTTGGAAAAGATCTGCCACTTGGGGAGTAAACATCTGTCACTTAGGGAAAAAAGTCTATCACTTAGGGGTGAAATATTTCACTTCAGGGTTAAAATCTGCAAATTAAGATGAAAATTTGCTAATTTTTAGGATTAAAAATCTCCCAATTTCAATCTAGACTTGACCTACTATTGTAAACACAAACAACATATTCTGGTTTAAATGCATCGTCTTTTTCTTAATGTTGGCTCCTGGCTAGAACTGCACAAACGTCAAGAAAAATTTTGAATAATCCTACGGAAAAAATTATATTAAATTAATATTTATTATTTTTTTACTTATTTGAGAATATTTGTTGATCAGGCGATACTATCCCCACACACACAACATGGACGGATTCTTTGTTGCAAAGATTAAGAAGATCTCCAACAGTATTCCTGGAGACAAGGAGAAGAAGGGGAAGCAGGAGAACGAAGAAGGAGATGAGGAAGAGGAGGATGAAGGAGTTGAGGTAACTGAATCCGAAGGAGAACAAAGTCCTAAAAAGGATAAAAACATGGAGAAGAAAAAAGATAAATCTGAATCTCCGAAGAATAAAGAGAAGAAGGAAGAGAAGAAAGGTAAAATAAACCCTGATGATCTAACCCAGGATGCGCCAGGAAAGAAAGGATCAACTAAGGAGAAACAGAAGAGTAGAAAGGAAAGTAAGAAACAGAAAGCTGAAGCTCTTAAACTCCTTGACGCTCCTAAACCACAAAAGAAGAAACAGAAAGTTGCTCCTTCTTCCCCAGCTCCAGCCCAGGAGAAGTTTTCTTCCCCGGCTCCTGCCCAGGAGAAGAAATCTTCCGCCACCCCGTCACGTGATACATCCAGCAAATCTTCCTCCAGCAGTAACCGAGAACACAACAAATCTTCAGTTAAGAAGAAGAAAATGAAACCAACTTAGTTAAACAATAAATTTTTATTTTGATACAACTATTTTTTTTGATGAAATTAAAATTTAAAGAACTTTAATTTAAATCTGTGTCTTTTTTTATAACCGATTCTATAAAATGCATGCAAATTGCACGCTAGAACACAGCTCTGTATTCGGAACATAGGTGGATTGTTAGAGTTCATATTTTGGCCAAGATTAGGTACTGTCGTCTTGATATGAAGAGGGGCATCCCAGATTCACAACAGCATCTTAATTTTATCCATGTCATCTAGAAGATAATGTCGCTTACTGGCTTGAAATGTTCAAGTCATCGAAAGTAAACCCACAAATTAAGATATACAGAGATGGAATTTAAAGAATTTGAGCCGCGGTTAAAATGCGCCAAAACCCGGTTTAAATTTAGCGCCGGCTTAAATCTTGAAACATTTGATACAATTTTAAGTGGAACCAACCATATTTTAGCCGCGGCTTAAATTTAAACCGCCGCTCAAATTCTTTAAATTCGGCCACAGGTTTCTAAACTAAAACTTTTATCTCTAGCCTAAATATAAAGAAATAAAATTTAATTAAATATATCTTCCTATTCATGCTTCATCAGAACTCTATATTGGACTTGGAGCGTAACTTGAAAATACGCTGATGTTACTGTACACTTTGTTTTTCTTTGGTTGCCCCGGTGCGGTTGGGAGATTTCTGATGTAATATGGTTTTTAAATTTTTATCAGAATAGTCGCGTACTATTCTTTAAATTTATATATCCATTGAAGCTCTTTAGTCTGAACACTATTATTACATTTTGGATGGAAGCTTTGAATTTCCGTGATCGGTGATTATATCAATACAATCAAGACTACTTGTTATTTAATTTTTGATTAATCTCAAACTTTCTGCTTTTTAAATTCACAGTCTCTCTTCGTTTTCATGTTCCTTGCTGTTTAGAAGCTTGATATTCGTCAAAATTTAAACCGAAAGTCGTTTGCGTGTACGAGAAAATCAGATTTTTCTGGTGACATTAGAAATTCACAACATTTTTGTTGTTATATCAATAGCTCTCCAAAGAAAGGAGTCATGATTGAAGACAAACACGATTTTATTCTTACATTCAATTTAATTCAAGTTGACGAGAGGTATCGTAATATTTTAGTTATACAGATATCTTCTTAATCTCAAATTTTAAAATTTCTAACTTGTTGGTTTAAGAAATTTTTAAATGTATTTTAAACAAAGATGATATCTATATTGGGGACTCTCTTCATATTTTACTTAATAAACGGGATTCACTGCTATTTCCGGTTTAATGTACAAATACTTCCTCATTCTGGATCATAAATTTTATTGTTTAAATTTATTTCAAGCAAAATTCCATATATATATGCAAACCACTATAGTTACTTAATTAACTCCAAAGAAGTACAAGACTCATTAAACCTGGGATGATCATTTTAGGAAAGTTAAAAAAGAGAATGAAAAAGAATTAAATACTGACAGAAGAGTTTGCCATTGTGATTTTTGATGAGCCAGCTGGGAGCTGCCGATCATAGCAGTGTTGATCAGGATGCATGTTCGCGAGCCGACTGAGTCCTATTAGCTATTTCATATTTACTTCTAGTTTTAGTATTTATTCAATTACAACAATCTTACTAAAAAAATATTTTCTAAATGAAAAACTAAAACTCGAGTTTTTTAATCTACCTGAGGTTAGGATTGTGTATTTTTCGACCAACGCATGATCCGCTATACTCCACTTTTCCGATCTACGTCACATGGGTTATACTACACTACCGACCTACTAACACGTGGTTTTACAGCTGTAATTGGACAGCGGCGCTCTGCCCTAAAATTTTCTTAATCTGACTCGAATACAGTAGGTAAGAAGTTCAGTAGAGGGGATATCACGTATAGACGATGTAACTTTATCGAAGGAAGTAGGTGAGTCACAGGAGTCACAGTCCTGTATGTTAAAGAGCTTAAGTGGAAAGCAGTTCTATTGTAAATAGAGAAGAACGGATTCAGTCGTTTATTCAGTGCCTCTCATTTCATACAGTGCTTCACAAGCTTCTACTAAGTTATGATTGACATTTTTTAATTGATTATATATCTACATTCGTACTCAGCCCTAGAATTAAAATTCATCATCGGCCTGTAGATCAACCATTGATCACTATCTTGTGCAGACAGCTACGAATTAATTCCTCTAAAACGATACATATACTGCCGGAATATATTTAATTGAGGGAGCATGATCAAGCATTGATCGGTGATCCTCAAATTTAAAAGTACCCACCTTGGGTATCGAGATCAAATTCAAGATTAACAACATCACACACAGGTTGCAGTCTGGAAGTTAGAGATCGGTTCAGTTGCAATTTACACTTAATTTCATTTTAAAAAATTAAAACCGAGAATTACATTGAATTTTGCTGTTCTAACCGTAGGACTTCGAAAATTTAATTTAAAATTAATTAATCTCATTCTTAGAATCAGTTAATTGAGAATATCCACGGAATCTAGTGTTTTGTTTCTTTTTTAAAATTTCTTTGAAAGATCTTTATTCCGCGAAGCCCAAGGATTTCAGATATGAATCATGTTGTTCATTAAGGGACCGTCAACGTAAATTAATCCTGTACAGGATTGGGAGCACCCCCCCCCCCATGTATCAAAGTTAAGGGCGATCAGGCGCGCAACTAGACATTTGGTTAGGGGGGGGCTAGGGGGAAATATTTTTTGGCCCCCCCCTTAACATTTTTAGGGGGGGGCAAGAAAAATGTGTGTTATACTTAAACAATAAAAAACTAACCTTACAAACCTGATATTCAGTAAGTCAACACATCTGATATGAATTAAAAGAAGAAATTTATTCTGGTCAGGGGCGGATACAGGGGGGGAGGCGGGGGGAAATTGGCCCCCCCTGAATTTGGAATTTTTTGTTCCTATTTTCAGAATAGCTTCTCAATAGCATGCTTAATTGGGAAAGAAACCCTAGTGCAAAACAGGAAAAATATCTGTCTTGATAAACTATAATGTGTGAAATCCCATACTATGCCTCACTGTGAAAATGACGTAAAAGTTTGACGTCATCATGTCAATAGAATGCAAAGCACCATCCAGGCTGTATAATTTGAATCAATGGTTTTTATATATTTTAAGATACACTAGAGTAGACCACGTAGACGAAACACCAAATCTACGGAATGTAAAACATCGAATGCACTGCAATATATATACGCCCCCCCCCCCCAAATTTTCTGGGTATGAGATTTCCACTATATAAAAGCAGTCGTAAGTCCTTTGCACGCAATTCTTAAATCTGCAGCATTAACCAATATATATGGTTTTTTTATTATAATGTTCTGTCCTGGTAAGTGGTAGTCCTGGCTAGAGAGTATTCTAATATCTTGGATGGTTTTGCTGGAAAAGGTCACACTGTACACCTGGGTATTCTGGATCAGAGTACACTTTTCACAGAAACAAAATATTCACAAAATGTTGCGGGTTTTGTTACTTTTGTAGATCTATCACGTTACACGGTAGAGTTATGTTGGAAATCTAAACTTGTGAGAAATAATTTCAGAATATCGATGTTAAATGGCTCAGAGGGAGATAGCTATTTTGCTGACAGGTTAGACTTTTGCAATTGCAATACATAATTATAATTATACGAATTCTTTAGCTAAACTTGACTCCGCAATTAATTCAGTGGCAAAAGAAACAAACTGCATATTGTCACTTGTCAGTATCTAAAAAGCGTTTGCAAGAGGAGGACGGAATTTATTTTAATGACTGACGATAGCATAGATCCAGGCGTTTCGCCTTGATAAATGTTAATAAAAAATATAGACGTCGTGTCGCTGCAGGTTAGCATATGTTGCATCAAAAGGCGGGTCGCCATAAATATTTGACTAAATCATGTTGGCGCGTCGCTATTTATTGAATTAGGCGAGTTGCCATCTTAGTTACAACAAACAGACGTGTCGCCATAAATCATCGATGATGCCATAATTTTTAATCAAATAAGTAGCCAAATTTGACTTCGCAATCAATTCAGTGGAAAAAGAAACAAACTTTTCGTCAATGTCTTAAAAGCGTTTGCAAATGGAGGACGGAATTTCTTAGCTGTTTTCATGTAATTAGTAAAAAGTTGAAGTTGACTGCTGGATACAAGCGTTTATTGATAATTTTACACAGTTTTCGCGCAGTTTTCAGAGGGATTTGATTCAATTCAGCAATTCAATTCAGGAGCGCGGCGGTAGTTGAAGTATATTAAGGAGAGAATTGCTTACAACGTCTTCATACTACGTCCACTACATGTTTAGATTTTTGGATGGTCTATCCGTGCTTCTCAAGCTGAGCCCATTCCGTTGCCAGTTGCAGTTCGTAGTCTGAATTCGTTTTATAAGCAATCTCTCTCCTAATTGGCAGTAAAGCAAAGATTTTGATAGGTGATGAATCATTGAGTTCTATGTTTATTTTGTCACTGATATGCTGAAGAAGGCATGTGAAGCAAAGAATTAGTATTTCTCTCGAAGCATCTCAAATTCTCAAAACGAAGAGAGAAATAATAATTATTTACATTTAATTTATAGCTGTCGCGAGTTTATCTGAAAGTTTTTCTGATCTTTAATTAAATAATAATAATTTACGAATTTTTGAATAATACAAGTACTTGTATTTATACATAAGCTTTTAACAATGCAAAAAAAAATACGCTATTTTCTTAGTTAATTGGGACATTTTGTATTTTTTTACATAGGCAACTTTGACTATTCACATTTTATTCCTACTCTCACATTCAACATCTGTTATTCAGTGGAACCCATAGAAAGGTGGATTAGGATGACGAATTTACTCAATCTTAAGTTATTGGCTTTTAGGACGCTTCGAGCCCGTCATCTTTTTCAATTGTGAACATTTTCTCTTTGTATACGTTGTAAAACAAAAACAAACAAAAAATGTCGCGGATTTATAATTTTTTTAAATCGAATTTTGTTGGAGACAAATTTCTAAAAATTCGATCATCTATAATTTTTCTATGGGGACATGTGAAGTCCCACACCAAATTTGGGCCCGATCGGTGCTGCCGTGTTGACGTTTGTTGTATATAAAACCCCGGTAGACAAACAGATAAGCAGAGTATATATATATTTTTTTTTATTTTTTTATCAAGCAAATAGTTTTGCCAGTAGCTTCAAAATTAACTTATAACGTCTGAATGTAAAATGCTCATCAGAATATTTAAAATTAAAACTTGAGTTTAGCAGTCTTCAGTCGTACTCCAATTCCACAGCTTTATGGGTTCATACTGTATTTCTAGGGTAAACTATGAAAACTATGAGTATTGTTCTAGGTTGTGGAGTTCATGATGGTACAGATATACATGAAGCATTTGCCTGTAAAGCAGCTGTTACTGCTGTTGGGTTTCTACCTGTATTCTACTCACTTGATAAGGCAAGGCCATTTCTAATTAAAGGGAGTCTCTGGCTAGACATAGTAGTTGAGCTGAGAATGCAGTATCGTAGGATTAATTTGAGACCTATGAGACGATTCTACGGTTTTGTTATTTAAATTAATAATAGCGACGACGAAAAATGTAAAAATATTTTTCAGTAAAATAATAAAATGTTTAGGAACATATTTCTTACTAGAAATTTGTCAATAAATCAATGTTAGGAACCATTATTTCTTTTTTATTGGTACAATGAGTTTTTTATTCTTTATGAATTTATTTGCAGATTTCTTCAAATTCTACGAATGTCGTATTTTCAATAAAAATTCCAGAAAATCTACGAAAATGTTTTTGAAAAATGAGACTTTACAGAAACCGATAACTGAATAAGATTACTTCACCCCAAAAAAAATATTTTTACAATACGTGCAACTCAACTACAAAATCTAGCCAGACACTCCCTTTAAAGGGACTGTAGGCGATTTAAAACGGTGCCGTCTAAAACAACTTCTCTGAGAAAGATATTCTTGATTTTCCATCAATTCTATCGTGGTTTCTCTAAATCGTGACCTGAGGATTTATGCAGAAAAGCCAAAAAATGAAAATGAAAGAAATCAAATTCAGATTTAAGGTAAAAAAGGCGATTTCTTCCTTGTTCTTTCTCAGATTAAGGTTTTAAGTTTACCATCGATAACCGGTTATACAACTCTATAATTAGCGGATACCTTGAAATTAAGTTGAAGGAACTGTTTGCGTAATTTCAAGTGAAAACAGATTATTTTCCAATTTGTTTTCTCTACAAAAGTGACTCGCGCATTTCTGCTACAGGAAAACATTTATTTATTATCAGAAATAAACACTTTTAAGCCTAAAAAATACTATATTTTCCAAATTATTGATCAGATAAAGGTTTTTAGGTGTACCATTTTGAATCGGGCATTGACATAATAACTTTGAGTTTCACTTGAAATTAGACTTACAGTCCCTTTAAAGATATTTTCTAGGATTAGCCCAGGTTATTAATCATATTTTCTAGGGTTAAGCCTAGGTTATTAATCATATTTTCTAGGATCAAGCCGAGGTTATTAATCATATTTTCTAGGATCAAGCCGAGGTTATTAATCATCTAGTTCCTGCTGTTATGACAAGCTGTTCAGGAATATTCATTATTTGAAAAAAAGTTTATTGATACAGTGGGACACATAAAACTGTGGAAAAGACTTGACAATTATTGCACAAATCTTTATTGATTCTGCCTCTCATTTATGAAAAGATTTTTTATAAAACTTGAAAATTGTTGTTATCTTGAACAATCATACAGCGATAACAAGAAAACTTTGGAATAGGAAGACGACTTTTAGACTCAAGTTATAACTTTAAATAGTCCAATGAACATGAGACACAGCAATTGTGCAGTGTAAACAAACCCATATTACTAAATAATGATTTGATAATTTACAACTACAACTAGTTTCTTTTAACAACATCAAATGATATTCAGTATTACTCTAATGTCGTCTTCCTACAGTGAAACCCTAGTAACGAATACATCGAAAGAATTCATCAAATGTCGTATTCTTCATTTTCTGATAATGGAATGTTGCAGATATTTAGTTTTTTAATTAAATTATTATATGAAACTCTTTAAAACTGATACCGCATATTCATGGCTATTTATTTATTTTCGAAAATACTGAAATTTACCAAGTATAGTATAAAACTCATTGAAAAATTGTCACGACGACATTTGATAAATTCTTCCGATGTATTCGTTATTAAGGGTTTCACTGTATCATAAAGTTTTATGGTTATCCCTGAAAAAAGCTTGAATAATGATGAGTAGAAGACGACAAGAAAACATGTTCTCGGAACATGTTTGTAGAATCTGCGAGGATAGTTGGAGGTCGACCCAACCTTTTAGAGGTCATTCTTCCTTTTATATAATCATGCGATTTACAATTGTAGGCGATTATATCAATACAATGAAGACTACTTTCGATTTCAATTTTGATTTTATATCAAGCTGATAAACAGGATGGATATACAAAAACATAGTTACAAGAGAAGCTGTCAAGCTTCTCTTTGATTACTTGCAAACGTGCAATTCAAAAAAACTTGTTGACAATCAAAACTTAAATAAAAAGTCGTCTTCATTGTATTGATATAATTAACTGCTACTGTATGTAAAGTTGTATGAATGAATTTACACTTTACTAAGTGGCATATAGAATTCACAACAGCACCTTTTAAAGATTTGTTCAATCAAGAATGCGTGAGATATCCATCTTCTTTTTGAAAATGGATTATTTTCAGTTGTGTTTCTCTACAAAATGAGTAAATAAATGAGGGATACCAAACACTTTTTAAGCTGAAAAATCGACGGTTTTTTCCACAATATTGTTTAGATAAAGGTTTAAAGGGATCCGTTGTGAATAGAACACTTGAGATTGAAACTACTTTTATTTATTTCGTGTTCATATTGTTGTAAGCTGGATACCTGGGGGAGAAGCTAGAGGAAATTTTGCATTGTTTTTTCAAGAGAGCAAGGCATAAATAATTTGACATGTAAATGTTAAATTTTTGTTTATAGAGAAAACTTTATTAAGGATACATGGATTTATAATACAAGTTGTAGAGTATATCATTGTTATTGATATTATGACTAGTGTTTCTTTAAGACTTGAATAACATGCGTTTTGAAGCTCAAAGCGTTAAAAACTCGCAAATTATTTTCATGTTTTTATGCTAGGAGCTAGATATGTCTGTAACTTATGGTTTGTTGATACCGGGGGGCGGAGGAATTCTCAAAAATATTTCTAATATTTTGTCCTTCGTCAAAAAAGAGGTAAAAATTTAAATTAACTTTTCTTTCAACACTGAAGTAGAAAAAAACCTAACTTTATATTTATATTATCGAACTCACCGAAATTGTAAACATCTTGCGAACAGCGTGTAAGAGAGTCATTTTTACCTAGCATTCTGTTTATAATTTCTAACATAATATTTATAATTTGAACTTAATGCTTATAATTTTTAGCATAATGTTAATAATTTCTAACTTAATGTTTATAATTTTGAACATAATGTTTATAATTTTGAACTTAATGTTTATAATTTTGAACTTAATGCTTATAATTTATAGAAAAATGTTAATAATTTCTAACTTAATATTTATAATTTTGAACAAAATGTTTATAATTTAACATTTTGTTTATAATTTTGAACATAATGTTTATAATTTAAACATTTTGTTTATTATTTTGAACATTATGTTTATAATTTAAACATTTTGTTTATAATTTTGAACATTATGTTTATAATTTTGATCATAATGTTTATAATTTTAAACATCATGTATATAATTTTGAACATCATGTTTCTGATTTTGATCATAATGTTTATAATTTTGAACATCATGTACATAATTTTGAACATCATCTTTATAATTTTGATCATAATGTTTATAATTTTGAACATCATAATCATAATTTTGAACATAATGTTTACAATTTTGAACATTATGTTTATAATTTTGATCATAATGTTTATAATTTTGAACTCCATGTATATAATTTTGAACATCATGTATATAATTTTGAACATCATGTTTATGATTTTGATCATAATGTTTATTATAATTTTGAACATCATGTATATAATTTTGGACATCATCTTTATAATTTTGATCATAATGTTTATAATTTTGAACATAATTTTTATATTTTTGAACATAATGTTTATAATTTTAAACATCATGTTCATAATTTTGATCATAATGATTATATTTTTTAAATGGTTTCGCGAGCGTTATATTGCTCATTAGACTAGTCATGATCCCTATTTTATGGTACAAGAACACGATCATTCCACATTATATTGGAAATCACTATTAACCTATTTTTTAAATCTTAATTAATTCATGGAGCCTTCTCTACAAGTTGATGAAGATGTTGTTTCTTTTCTAAATCAGTTTCATGAAGCTCATAAACCCATCGGAGCTATATCACATGGTATTCTACTCCTAGCTGCAGTATTCAAGGTATATATAGATATATCGGAGCTATTTCACATGGTATTCTTCTCCTAGCTGCAGTATTCAAGGTATATATAGGGCTCAGTAACATTTTGCCTAGCACAAGTTCGCCTAGTACAAGTTCGCCTAGTACACTTTCGCCTAGTTCAAGTTCGCCTAGATAACATTTTGCCTAGATAACATTTTGCATAGACAACATTTCGCCTAGATAACATTTTGCCTAGATAACATTTTGCCTAGACAACATTTCGCCTAGATAACAATTTGCCTAGATAACATTTTGCCTAGATAACATTAGAGAGTAATTTTCGCCTAGATTAACATTCTTCAAATTAACCAGCTTTTGGAACAAAAAAAGTACGCAATTTTTACTATAAAAATTTCACAATTTTTTTTTGTAGTTTAAATCATTCAGTTTTCTACTGGCATTGAAAATTTGTAAACATTATTATAATACATTTTTTCTGCTTTTAATTGAATTTCTTGAGAAAAAAGAGGAACTTTATAAATTTTAGTGAATTTATCTAGGCGAAAATTACCTTCTAATGTTATCTAGGCAAAATGTTATCTAGGCGAAATGTTGTCTAGGCAAACTGTGTTTAGGCAAAATGTTATCTAGGCAAAATGTTATCTAGGCAAAAAGTTAGTAGGCGAACATGTACTAGGCGAAAGAGTACTAGGCGAACTTGTACTAGGCAAAATGTTACTGAGCCATATATAGATATATCAGAGCTATTTCACATGGTATTCTACTTCTAGCTGCAGTATTGAAGGTATATAAAGATATATCGGAGCTATATCACATGGTATTCTACTCCTAGCTGCAGTATTCAAGGTATATATAGATATTTCGGAGCTATATCACATGGTATTCTACTCTTAGCTGCAGTATTTAAGGTATATATAAATATATTGGAGCTATATCACATGGTATTCTACTCCTAGCTGCAGTATTCAATGTATATATAGATATATTGGAGCTATATCACATGGTATTCTATTCTTAGCTGCAGTATTCAAGGTATATATAGATATATCGGAGCTATATCACATGGTATTCTACTCCTAGCTGCAGGATTCAAGGTATATATAGATATTTCGGAGCTATATCACATGGTATTCTACTCTTAGCTGCAGTATTTAAGGTATATATAGATATATTGGAGCTATATCACATGGTATTCTACTCTTAGCTGCAGTATTCAAGGTATACACAATTGCATACTACACCAGGTTTTTTAGACAATTCATTCTTTTCAACTTGCCAACTCTATCGTACTCTGTAAATTATACAAAAAATTTAAAGGATTTTTCGGCTCAAAATTCCTTTGATTAAAAAAAATGGCCCGATCGGTTCAGCCGTTTTGACATTTATTGATACAAAAATACAGACTGGCAAGTAAAATATAGAGAATAATGGCGTATGTAAAACCAGCACAAAGAGGTTTTCATCAAACTTGTTAAAAGAAACACTGAACAATAATTTTTTAGTCTTATATCTTTGCAACATGAAGTAGGACAAGATAAAAACAGCTCTGCGCTATCAAGTCATCCTGTGCACATTATTAATCGTTTATGTAATTGAACCAACTATTTAGATTATTATTTAATATTAGCGTGCCAAATATAGATAATTTGATTTGATTTGATTTGATGAAACCTTAGAACTTCGATATTGTAAACTATCAATTCTGATAGCAAACAGCCAACAGGGTTTAGAAAATTTCATACTGATTCCTGGTTGTAAGCTTCAGACATATGCTGTGAAGATTTAAGAATCAAATTTATTCGTGTTTTTCTGTTTAGGATGTTGAAGTAACCTTCGGGGAAGCTGATGAATCAGGATTCAGTGATATAGCAGAACTACTTGGTGCTAAGGTACAACAAGGAATCATTTTTTATGATTTTTTTCGTTTTCTTTCTAAGTGAAAACAGTTTGTATTTTTAACATGTTAAATTAAATAGATGATTTGTAGATGATTGTAGATTGTAGATTGTAGATTGTAGACACATTTACAATGTTGTTTTCACTCTGCAGTCTGCTGCCACGTCTTTGAACAATTGATCCTATTCTTGTTACACATCATTTATATTTCTTTTTTCTTTTTTTTCCTGTTCATGTATTATCCATGGAACATCAAACATCAAAACAAAAGCTTTATAATTAATAGAAGAGTAAATTGCAAATACTAAACAATTAATCCCACTTGCTGAAAAAAGTATGGTTAAGTGAAATTTACACAATAGAAAATAAAATGTAAGATAAAGAATTTAATTTATCATTCATTCTTTAGGTTATAGGTTCGACTGGGGTTCATCTTGACACATCTAACAATTTACTTTCGACACCTGGGTCTATTGATGAAAGTTTGGAGGTAACGTTAAAGGAATTTTGATGTTTAAAGGGACTGTAATACCAACTTTAAGTGACCCTCCATGCAAAGATGACAATGCTCGATTTACAACGGTACCAGTGAAAGCTAAGTCTGATCCAATATGAATTAGATATCCATATTATCCATTTTCATAATTTTTAAAATGGGAGAATAATATAGGAATTTAAAGAAATAAACACTTTTAAAACAATAAAAAACGACAATATCCTTCTTACTATTGATCAGCTAAAGGTTACAAGGTTACCGTTCCAAATCAGGTCGGGCATTGTCATCTTTGCATTGAGGGTCCCTAGCAATTAAGCATGTTGTCCCTTAAGCAGGTTGAGATACGACAAAAATCTGAATCTCGTTAGATAACTGAAGTTAAGCACTCTTGTCCACAGCCAGTAACTGGATTGGTGTCCTGACTGGTGTTCACGGGTTCGATTCCCGTACTCCACACGAACCTGTGGTTTCAAAATCATCTGAAGCCAACATCTGGTTAAGCAGTTATGACCACCTGACGGATGTGGGAGGACAGAGGGGCGGCTCTCAACATCTCTCACAGCGAAAGGATGAGTGCTTTCTACTAACAAGAAAGAAGCTTGAAAAGGATTGATCCAAGAGAATGATGATGAAGAGAGGAAAGGTTAATAAGCAAGGAGAGTCAATGGTGGCCAGGTATAGGTACCTGGAGGTATCCAATTCGGGCTTATAGATGTTAGGGAGCAATGAGCGTGTTTCCTGTAAGTGTGGCACCCGTGCCTCATTCCAGTATATCAGAAGGATTCCTGCACTCTATATTCTCAGGCATAAGAAGAATCTTAGGCAGCTGGAATCTTGTCAGCCCTCTTCTCAGAGTAAATGAAGCGTGGACGGATGAATGCGCTGCCAGATTACAACCCTTGGCAGATCAATACATAAACCCCTACAACACCAAAAAACTTTCGCAATAGAAAAAATTCCAAGATTTGATCGTAACAACCTGATCATGTCCTGGGGGAAAAAACATCTCTTTATAAATTTAAAAGTTGAAAACATCTAGAAAAATTATGACAGTTGTAAGTGAGGAGTGCGAGTTGTGACTGTGAGTAGGGAGGGAGTGCAGAGACGTAATAAGATATGTATATAAAATGACCTGGCGCTATCCCTATCCTTAAGAATAGATATTATGAAGTATTGTATAAACATTTTTAGAAAACATATTTAATAAATTAATAGTAAGTTATGCAACGTTTTTTAGATATCCAAGAAAACACTGCATAACTATTTAAAAATAAGATATTTTCTTTAAAAATATTATTTGTTACTTCTATAATATCACTCCTGTATGCAGAGTCCATTAGCGCCTGATCCAATCAGGGTTCAGTCATGTGTTTGTTGTCTATTCTGAACCAATAGAAATAGTATGGCAGTAACATCTATCTTTCTATCTAACTCATTATCAAATTAGAGATATAAATCCTTCAATCGGTGCTATCAGTAAATGGAATTATTTACTTCTACTGAAACTATAGCGCCAGGTCAAGTTAAATATACATCTGCGAATACAGAGGCTTGGAGACCATTTTGCGAGGCTCACATGGCGGCCCTTCACTCCGTTCCTCCTTTGAGCAGTTCCATTTAAAACTTTTACTTAATTTATTTACGCTCTTATTTTCTTTTTAACTTGGAAGGTTTACCCACAATGGATGAAACTTCAGACACGACTGTACTTTAATTGATATACCATCAAAAAGCTTAATGAAGTACAAAGGTCAGAGGTGTATTCAGAGAAATCGATGGATTTCAGTGGGTTTTTAGGTCCCAAGGGGTGCTCAGCCCCCCCCCCCTCTAAAGAAAAAAATGTTAAGCCCCCCCTGGACAAATTCCTGAATACGGCCCTGAAAGGTCATCATTAAAGTCTCCTCTCTCATCCTTTGTGGATAACCTTGTATCTAGAACAGATTTTTGCATTTCCTTTTATATCCAAATTAAAAAATATATATTGTTTTGTTTCAGGTGGCGATGAGCATAAACCAATTGATCGAGAAGATGATGGATTTAATTGACTCGTCGTTGTAAGATTGATGATAAATAATAAATAGAATATAATTCATTATTATCAATAGATTAAAGGGACTGTAGGCGTAACTACAAGTGACCCCTTCATGTACTTTATGTACTTCATGTACTTCATGTACATACATGTACAACTATGTACTTTTTAAACTCTTATCTGAGCAACATTTAGTAAGGTCTCGTCTTTTTTCTTTCTAAAAATGTTGAATTTTGACAATTTCCTGCTTTTTCACTTGTTCCATAAATCCACGAAAGACTATGGAGAAAATATATGATACATAATTAACAAAACAAAAATAAAAGTTGATGCCAGCAGAATATTTTTTAACAAATTCAAGTTTTTGCGTCTTCTCGACAATTCGTATTTTTTCATATCAAATAATAAATGAAAATGCTCCTATTTTTATTGAGGGAAAAAGCACTGAAATTTTTCTACAAAATGTATAGTAGCAGAAGTTTAAAATATAAATAAATGGGACAGAAAAGCGTTCTAGACAAATAAGAATTTGAAAAAGGTTTTCTCTGGAACAGTAAAAAGGATGATTTTAAAAAAAAATTCGAAATTTTACGTTTTTATTTGAAGAGTTGTCAACAAAGGTGAATTTCAGAGGGAGAGAATCAGTTTTGAAGAAACCTTATTGAAAAATTTATGATGAATAACAGTGGTTAATTGATTATCTGATGCATTCTTGATCAGAAAAAGCTTTAACGGGTACTGTTGTTAGTCAGACATGTGATTCTATCTACTAATATTCCATTTACCTTCTATGTACAGTTCCATTACAACCCAAAAAAAATATTGTTCTTTAATAAGCAGCATTTCTTTGGTTGCTGTTGCCTATTTCCATACAATAATTTTCTTCACATTAACCTAAAGATGTGTCCTGATGTACCGCATCTACATGGCCTTAGATCTCCAGAGAAGTTAAATTTTCCCCTTCGCAGATCATATTAAAGACTTGTTGACATGAATCACAAATGATAACTGAGAGATCGTCCCACCCTGAAATCAAAATAATTTGTTTAAAGGGACAGACCGGCTATGTAAGGTAGTTGAACGGAGTATGCAGTGTTGTGNATTCAACGTTCAAAACTACTGATTTGGGGGTGGATACGTTTTCAGAATTATTTTTTTTAAATTATTAAATAACGACAACGAAAAACAAAGTAAAAATAAAACAGTAATCTAATTACATGGCTAGGAAGATATTTCACAAAGAAATTTGTCAATAAATCAATGCTAAAATCGATTACTTTGTTTTCATTATTATATTCAATTTCTAATTTTCTTTGAATTTATTCGCAGATTTCTTCAATTTCTTAAAATGTCGTGTATTCAATAATAGTTACAAAGAATCTGTGAACATCTTTGTGAATAACAAGTGACTAGAATAATGAGATAATAGAAACTAATAATTGAACAAGATTACTTCTTTTCGATGATAACATTAATTTTTATTTTCTCAAAATGTTCCTAAACATGATGTCTGTAGTTTCTGTTTATTGTAGACTATTTTTACATTTTATGTCGTCGTTAGTTAATAATTTAAAAAAAACGAATTCTGAAAGCGTATCCACCCCCAAATCGGAGTTTTGAACGTTGAATTTGCACGTAAGCTCAGGAATTACAGACTTTTAATAAGTGAAATATGTCTCAAATGAATCCTAAAGAAGTTTTCCACAACACTGTGTCCTCAGTTCAACTACCTTACATAGCCGGTCACTCCCTTTAAGGTTAGTGGTAGGTTCTTTTTAAATGCTGAATATGAAGTCAATTTGGGTAGAGACATGCAAGTTCCTTACAAAAGTGCTACATTTGATGAGATTTGAACAAATATTTTGAATTGTTTACCCATGCTTTGAACTTCGTTCAAATGAACATGGTTTTTAGAAAACAAATAGCTAATATACTGACATTTTTTGGTTAGCATCCAAATTTAACATACCAGATGCAATACAATTGATGGAGTCACATTGTCTAACAACCTCTGTGTTGTTTTTCAAAGATACTCGACAGGCAAGATCCTCTCTAGTCTCCACATCTTGTGTAAGCATCCTGTCCTGAGGAAGTAATGAGATACAAATTGAATTGAATTTGTTTAAAAAGAAATGTTAACATGTCCTAGTTTGAAAATTAAATAGAAATGAGGACCCGATAAGCATAATTTGTCATTGCTAATATTTTATTTAAGTGTCGTCAAACATTTAATTGTGATAAAACAGATAAAAATAAATTTTAAGGAAAATTGTAATTCTCATTTTAAGGGAAAAAATCTCTAATTGAGCGATTCTGAAAAAGTTAAAAGTTAAAGGGACTGTTTGTAGTAATAATTTTAGGACTCTCAATTTATTCATGCATAGATAAATAAATAAACATAGATAGCTTATGTAAGTAAAATCACCAAGAATTGTACAGTCCGCGAACTCATACTTCTAGGGGTCAAAGTGTACTTCACTGATAAGCGGGGTGGTTTGGTGTTTTAATGGATTTCAAATTAGAGTGTAAAATAACTCCGGGAATGGAACTATTTGAACAACAATATTTCACTGAGCAATATATCATATTGACGAGTACTGAAAAGGGACATGAGAAGGACTAAACTAACATAGATTTCTCTCTACAGAACTCATGTACACAAGTACTCAATGACATAAATATAGCCAATGTTCACAACCGACCTAGTTAATCTATATAATAGGAATATCTTTAAAACATCTCTGTACATTTATATCTTTCAAGATGAAAAATGTCGTCTTATGTGCAATCTATCTTTGTCTATGGTCAGATGTTTGATTACCCATCAATCCTCATTATTAATTAAATGTGGATGATAATGTCCTTATTTTTTATGGAAACTAGGCTTTTAGGTTGCTTCGCGCACATCTTCTATTTCAAGTGTGAACATGTTCTCATTGTAAAACATTAAAAAACGAAAAAAAATCGCGAATTTTCAAGATTAAAAAAAATTTTAATCTCAAATTTTTAAAATTTTGATCATTCATAAACCTTCCCAGAGGTCATGTGATGTCCTACACAAAATGTTGGCCTGATCGGTTCAGTCTTTTTGACGTTTATTGGATACAAACAAACGGACACCAAAACAAACACCAAGACACCCAACCTAAATTAGTATAGAAGATAGGAATTCTCTAAATTTGTTTCAGGCTTTCGGCGTAAATCCGCATTTAATTTTATAGAGAATTTTAATAATAATCAATTTCCAGGTAAATTCATTTTAATAAGAGGAAGCTCAATGGCTTGTAACTTGAAATTTCGATTACAATCCCATAAAAATTACTTTGCTGCAGATGGTTACTGGTCAGATATCCAGCAAATATAAAGAGATACAACATTTAACCATATTAAAATATTATCATTTAATGTGAAATACTCTATTTTTAAAGTTTTTATTCTCAAATTCTTTCTAATGAAGCATTATGCTCAGACTGGTAAAGTTGAATTTAAAAGGGTATGGGGGCTCAGCGCCCATACCCTTTTCAGTGGGTGTTCAGTACCTAACGGGTACTAAACCCCCCTGGATAGAAAACAAAGCCCCCTCCCTCTGCGCCTCTGATTTTATTATTTTTATTGACCAAAAGATTTTCCTCAATGGAATAGGTTTTGAGCCCGAAACATCGTAGAAGGCTTTTTGCTGAGAAATAAAGGATTAGAGCAGAGAAGGCTTATATGTAAATAGGTTAAAAAAAATTTTTAAACCAGTAGAAATACGCAACACATTGAAATATATACAATACTCTGAGAGTTAGTCTTCAAAATTGTAGAGTCTCGACTTCATAGCGTCGCAACGACTTAGCCTTTGGTCTTACCTCACCAACTTACTTATACCTTTTTGTAGCCCTAGACATATACATTTTAAAAATGCAATGCGCTTGTTTCTATCTTAACTTTAAAAGATGTAATTGGCAATTCATTTTTGATTTTTTCGTGAGAGCGTTACACATCTTGGTTTGCAGTGAACAATCTTGCAGTGTTTAGATGAACATAGCGATCGGCAACTAAAAATATTTTTGACACTGCGAGTGTCAGGTGTGTGCACACATGTTATCAGGCGCGCAACTAGACATTTGGTTAGAGGGGGCTAGGAGGAATTATTTCGCGCGAAAAATTTTTTGACCCCCCCCCCTAAACATTTTTAGGGGGGGCAAGAAAAATGTGTGTTATACTTAAACAATAAAAACTAACCTTACCAACCGGATTCCCTTAATCAGGCTAGGGGGGGGCCTGGCCCCCCCCTAGTTGCGCGCCTGCATGTTATGATTGATATCAAATAAAAAAACTATTTCCAATTATTCATAACGAAATCTACATAACATTATTTACGGCTTTTCTAAAGTTAAAACTATGAGCGGTCGTTCCTTCTTACCCTGTAATAATGATAATAATAAGAATAAGAAGAGTCTGAGTTATTAAAAACTCAACTCAACTCCCATAAATACAATGCTTTACCAGAAGTGAAGAGGACGTCGACGACGACGTTATGGTAAGTTGTGCACTGTATGGTCATAATGATTTTCCTCATTGAAATGGAAGCACCTTTTTTATCAGATCTTTTGTAATACATAATTATGGAATTGTTTTTATTAATCATGCTAACATGTGTATTTTTCAGTCTTTCGAAAGTAAAAATATATTTTTACTTTATACTAATGTAAGTATTGTATTACCAATAAAACTACATCTAGCGTTGAAATATTGAAATACTTTACCAACGTAGGCTGGGGATTCCCCAGTGGGGAAGTAAAGGGTGTTTGTATAAACCTGTTTTCAAGTTCGGCTCTAACCAAGGAAGATAAACCAGGAACCCTCATATATATACCTATACTTTATATATACTTATATATTTAAACATCTAAAATGTATATTTAAACTGAAAAAGTTGAAAATACTATATACTTATATATATATATATAAAGATATATATATTATATAGTATTAGTTCAGACACGGTTGAGGAAGCATCTATGTATAGATAGTTCCCTCTCTGCCTAGGTGTGTATCTATCTATCGGACCTGAAGTTATTTGCGTCTCTTATTGGTCGAGCTTGCTTCTCCTCGTGAAATCCCAGCTTCTCATTGGTCCTTACTTTGGCCCCTCTGATCTGTGATTGGTCAAAACTACCTGCCAGTGTCTTCCACACTTCAATCGTTTTGAATTCACACATTCTATCATCAGAAGATTTTTGATATTTTGCAACAAGTCAATCATCATGCCACAAACCACTAAAGATAAAGAAGATAGTTCTAATTTAGATAATCTAAAAACTCTTGTGATGGTCCTCAAGGAAAGTGTTGATAATTTAACAAAAAGATTTGATTCCTTATATATGATGAAACCTTGAAAAAAGTTAAGGATGATAATTTACATTCGAAACCTTGCTGATATGGTAAATGATCGTGAGGAGCATAGCAGAAACAGCAGTATTAGGATCTTTGGATTAAAGATCAGTGATGATACCTCGTAAGATGCCATTTCAACCTCAAGACTGGTGTACTGTATGTTAATCTTCTAAATCCCATCCTTTCGCTTGCTGTCAAGGAAAAGGTAATTCCAAAGGTTCCTGATATGTTCGAGCTGATTGAATATGCTCATACACTACCAATGAGATGTAAAGATTCCAACAAACCTACTCAACCGAATCCAGTTATTGTAAGGTTCCAATCCCGACTCCTTCGTCAGTTTGTTTTCAAATACAAGAAATCCTACCTTGATGTCCAGGATCCGAAGCATATTTTCATATCTGAAGACCTCACAGCCCTGAATTACAAGAAACTTGTTGAACTCAAAAATGATTCAAATATCCTTGCTGCGTGGAGCCTTGCAGAAAAGATTTACTTCACAGAGAAGAAAGATCCTGAAATGAGGAAGAGACTTTAATTTACTTGCCATCACATGTCTGTCTCCATCCTAAATTTAAATTCTCAATATTTCTGTTCTACAGGGGATAATATTAGGTCCATTATTGTTTTTGATATTTATAAATGACATGCATAAGTCTAATGCCCTACTTAATGTCCATTTTGCTGATGACACGACAGGTCTTTGTAAAGGTAAAAATTTGAATGAAATGGTACCTTTTGTCAATCAAGAGTTGCAAAAAATTGGTGTTTGATTGCATTCTCATAAACTTGCTATTAATGCAGGCAAAACAAAAGTCATGATCTTTCATCCAAGGGGTAAAAACGTTGATCCCAATCTAAACTTTGTATTTGATAACAACGACTTAAACTGTTCTATTAATCCTGATCTCATTCATCCTGTAGAGAGAATAAAAAATTCTAGTACTTGTCCTGCTTATAAAGTCCTTGGTATTTTTATTGACGAAAACCTTACTTTTAACTATCACGTAAAATCTACTTTGAATAAAATCTCTAAATCATTATTTACTCTGAATAAAGTAAAGAATTCCTTGTCTCCTACCGCTCTTAAAAGTTTATACTACGCTTTAATTCATCCATATTTTCTTTATTGTCTGCCTGTTATTAGCTGTTCAAGTCAAAAAAAATATAAACATGTTAGCTCTAAAACAAAAGCGGTGTATTCATATTATTTGCAAAGCTAGTTACAATGCTCATACTGAGCTTCTGTTTCATTTATTAAAAATCCTACCTCTTGCTGATCTTATTTTACAACAGAAGCTTAATTTTATGCACTCCATGGAAAATTGCTATATGCACCATCTTCATTTATAGATAACAAAACCTTTCCTAAGAACAGTCGAATTGATGTTCATCCTTATCCACTTAGAAATATCAATGATTTTATTACGCCTCGAGTTCGCAATGAATTTCTTACTAGATTTCCATTTTACTCCTTTCCCATTTGTTGGAATACTCTTGATCCTACATTTCAGTCAATAAGCAATAAGAACGCTTTTAAATACTCAGTTAAACAGCATCTGTTGGAAAGATTAGAAAACTTTGTTTGTAATAAACTTTTCTGTTATACCTGCTCTAGACTCTAAATCTTAAGGGTTAAAAAATTACGAATCAATTATTCCTTTTCTGCCCTGTTATCTTCTGGAATTTGTTGAGTAAATTTTGGTGTACAGATTGTAAAGGGTGGGGGTTTTATCTAGTTATTAACGATCTCATCATCTTTACTCATTTATATAGATTTCCAGTTAATCATATATTCAGAATTGATAAATTGAAATTTGTAAGATTATGTATTCATTGGAGTCCAGATTGTCCTGATTATTTAATATTTATAAATCATAGTTGAAGCTAAGAGGTCCCTGTTCTCCTCTATCCAATCCTCCTGCCCAACCTAAACCATCCACCACCACACCGTCAATACCGTATCTATAGTTTTTCTTTCTTTTATTATCGAGCAACTGGGGAGCTGATATGAAAACAGCTACAGCTATAGCAGCTCTCCAGACGCAGAACATTAATCAGTTGATAATTAATCTACCACTTAAAATAATGATTTATCAATGTTTCTGCGTAAATAAATAATATTTGATTTGATTTGATTGGATTATATATACATATATATAATATATATGAATTTGTTTACATAAAAAAAATGTGTACTGCAGATCAGGGAGAAGTGTAAACAAGATATGAAGTTTCCTAATATATCTTTATTGCTCTTCACTACAAAAATACATATGGAGTGCAGTTCAAGCCAGTTTTCCTGCCTCAGGCATATAATTATGCTGGCTTTGCTCAGCTGACAAATACACAGGGAGTAGGTGAAGGGGGGGGGGGGCGATAGGGAGTTCTGCATTAATTAATACGTGTTTAATTAATTTGGAAGTTTTTGCAAATTATTAAAAAAAAACTAAATAGTTGTTTTAGAAATTCTGAATATAAAGTGGTGGTGCATGCTTTGTATACAGAAGTTGTTAAATTTTTATCCACTTTTTTATTTAAATTAATGACATGCTTTTTTAACAGTTTTAAAAATATTGTTCTGCATTCAATTTTTATTATAAAAATTTTAAAAAAAAATTTATTTTTTATATCTTCGACGTTTTCAAACTTGTCATAAATTAGGGATAATTTCTTAAGAAAAAGTTCTATTTTCCAAAAATTCTTAATTTTTTATTACGTAAAAAATTTGCAGTGTAGGTATAGGGCAGGCAGGTACATTGGTTATATAAGATATACTCTCTTCATTTGTTTGTTACAGTATCTCGTGTATTTGTTTAATATGGGGCAAATTACAATAATTAAGTAATAATTAAGAGTAATACCAATAATACTATAGTAATTATAATAAAAATGTAAGAAATATAACAAAAATTATAATTGATTATATAAATGAATTTTTCAACAGTAAATTCTTGTACATCTTATAACCATACCATGCTTAATCCTGTTGAGAGTTTATACTGCTTGGTTTAAGGCACAGTGCTTCATATTTTGAATACTATTTTGTATTCAATGTTTTGAGATTTAAATTGAAACCGGTTTTTGGCGGATTTGATTGCAGCTTTGGTAAAATTATTTGCTTTGTTAAAATATCATTAGTTTGCTTGAATATCGTCTTCCCATGGGTAATCAATCTAATAAAACACATTACTTCATTTATTAGAGGTGGTTAGTATTATTATTCTTTCTAAGCTTTAATGCGTGTTTTGTTATTGTGTTTCCCATAACTAACAATTACATATTTGGAAAGCCCTTGTAAAATATTGGTCGAAAATGTCAAACCATATTTTTACATTTTTTCATTTTAGGATTTTACAAGAAGAAACGGTTAAATTTTCTAAAAACTGTAATTTCAAGTGACCTCTCCATTGGAAGCCTTTTCTGACCAAGTATACATTAGATATTCATGATTTTGTGTTTGAAAATTGATTATTTTTATTTAAACGTAACTTACGCATTTCTTGCTTCAAAAACAATTTCCATGCCTGAAAAACAACGTTATCTTCCACAATATTGATCAAATTATAGGCTTCAGGGTACTATTGTTAATTGGGTACGCCTCTCTTTAGAAAGTGAGTGACTTAATAGTCCCATTAAATAGCAAATAGTTGTGGCTCTATAGCTGCTGAAAGACTTAAAGCTAATACTAGCATGGGATGGAAATTTTGTGGCTCATGGCCGTCAGCCTTCCCCCGCTCTTCACAATTTTGTTGGGATGTAGAGGGGGGGGGTGGATTGAATTTTGTTATTTCTCTAAACACCCCCTCCCTAACTTGAAATACAAATATCATTATATTTATGTAGAAAACTATTTTTTCTTATCTTTTACAAACTAATTTGTTATCATGGACCCATCAGAGACTAATACATCAATAACTACATTCATATATATATATATATATATCTTTAGTTATATAATTATCTATCTATCTATCTATCTATACTCTTCCAGCTGCCTGTGCTACCTGTTTATCTTTCTATCTCAAATATTCGGGCTGACCGCGGGTTATAGCTAAACACACACACACTTGTTTTAAACTATTTTATAAAGAAAAACATTGATCGTTTAAATTCAAATTAATAAAAACAATCAAAAGTAAATTTAAGAAAAAAAAAACACTTCTTTCAATACTCTAAAAAGGGTTAAAATAAGAAGTCAGGAAAGCCCTGGAAAAAAATAAAAAAATATTTGTCCAGTCTATTTAGTCGAGATATGTTGCTTTAGCAGATAGTAATCCTAGCATCAAAATAAACAACAGGAAATGTGACCTTAAAAATGCCTGGGATTAAAAGTGAAATCGTCTTCTCATTACGCAGCAATCTAGCATAAAAAGGCGCGGGGATTTAAATTTATGAAATAATGTAAAATTTTTTTTTTATTCACTTTTGAAAACTTTACATGAGAAACATGTTTTTACCTCAATTTTTAAAGGTTTTGAATATGTAATACTGTAGCGGCTCAGAGGGGGGGGGACATCCCAACCCCGGAAAAATAAAAGGCAATTAAGTAGTGACGCATTAATCTTATATAAATACAAGCTTGGAAACTCAGCTATGCCTGGAAACTAAACTTTCTCGATGAATTTCTAAACCAGGCCAAGAACATTCCCCAGGTTCTATTCCAGTTCCTCAATCAAAGTTTGAGGCAAATTGGTTCGGTTCCTGAATTATAATCATGCATACAGATATATAAAGTAGTAATCTCTGTTTGTTTCTTTATATATCTGATCATAACTCATCAACCCCTTGACCGATTTGCCTCAAAAATTGTCATTGTGGAGTTAAAGAACCACGGGATTTTGCTTGGCTGGTTAAAAGTTTTGAGTTGAGGTGGTTTCCAGGTTCTTGGGCTAGTATTACAAACAGACAGAGATTACTATTTAACATATATTAATATATATATACATAATATATATATATATATATATATATATATATATATATAGATAAATATGTGTAGAAGTGATGACCCAGTGATGAACCTAAATTACCAATAATGTCCGGAGATATTAAGAGGATCAGGTTGCAAACTTTCTTAATTAGTTTCTTTCCTTAACTCCAATACACACTGCAGTCCCACCAAACATGACAGTAGGAAGACGACGTTAAGGTCGTCTTTGATATTGGAATTTATTTGTGACATTCAGTCGATTGTATGACATTCGCCCTACGTTACATCCGCCCTACGATACTTCCGACCTACCTGGACGTGGTTTTTTAGCAGGTTCTAGCTGCTGTTGGTCCGATGAACTGTATATCGGATACACACTCAATTGAAAGAAGTTACTGTATCCGACCTACTGTAGGTCGGTTGCACACTTATAAACTGTAGGTTGGATGCAGACCTTTTGTAGGTCAGATGCACTGTATTTGTAGGTCAAATGAACAATCTAAGTAGGTTGGATGCACAACATTAGAAGATCTTGCTACTGTCATGTTTCGTGGGACATACAGTGCATTCTAAATTAACTGAAATAATTAATTATTTGATTAAAAACTTGAAGTCATTTTGGAGTAGGACTAGGACGATATAGTGATTATTGTTACATAAACATATTGCTAAAATTAGGCTGCATAATAAATGCAGCAAAATAATTCTAAGTTCTAAGACGACTTCAAGTCTAGAATCAATTATTTAGAACAGCTGGTTCTATGTCAGAGAATTTTTGATTTGTAGACTTGACTTTAATTTATTATTAAAGGCATTTAACTTGCTTGGAAACCCAGCTTTGCCTGAAAACTAAACTTCTGCTGAAAAGTCAACCCACTCAGCATAGAATTTTATAAACAATCTAATAACATTCATGTGGTTCTACCGAGTTCCCCAATCAAAATGTGAGGCAAATCGGTCCAGGAGTTATGATCGGATATCCAAACAAACAAACAGAGATTAAAACTTTATATTTTTACTTGAAAACCCAGCGCTGCACTGCCCAAAAGTTTGTTCGTAAAAATCGTTCGGTCAGTTTGTTTAAAAGTTTGTACCAAAAAATAGTTTGTTTGGTAAAAAAATGTTTTTTTTTTTTCAAAACCTTTAGAAAATTATTTTTTTTTCAGTAAAAAAACGTATTTTCAAAAGACTATAAAACTTACTCGTTTTTAAAAAAGTTTAAATTATTTATTTCATTTTGTTTTTGAACGGCACCATTGTTCACGAAAAATTTTATTTGTTCTTTAAAATTAAATTCGTTAATAAAAACTGTAAATAAGTAAATAAGTGAACCAATTACGAATATGCTTCATTTTATATAGTTTTCATAACGTAGATATATATCGAAATAATCCTAGTTGCATATATGTACTTGTATTGTTCCAAATCCATTATATGAAAACCAATTTGAAAATTGGCATTGTTATTTTTGTTTTTCTTTCTCAGTATGAGAATAATATTTGCCCGAGTGTTTGTATAAAAGTACGAATATATTTAGAAAATATATTTTATATTTTATAAAATACTAGGCTTTCCAGTAAATCATTTTAGCTTTTGACTGTTGCTATGAAAGTCGACCACTTTAAATATTTTCAGCGGATTTTTCTTTTCTAATTGGCGCATTTGTAAAAAAAATTCCACGATTTTTCACTATCTTTTCAAATTTTGATGTTCCACAAACCTTCTCTGGGCCCACACAAAATTCGGGCCCGATTGGTTCAGCCGTTTTGACGTTTATTGGTTCGGAAAGACAGACAAACAACGTATATATATTTTTTTAAATATATTTTGTTGATGTTGGTTTTATTTCACCTTTAGACAGACTTCTTCTTGATGTTTGTGTACGGCATTGTTTACAAATACATTACTACCGGACAATGTAAATAAAAGAATATTATATAATGTACTTTTGTTTACACTTCTACCCTGTAGTTTATTAAGCAAAATAGTTGAAAAATGTCAATTAACAATAAGTTATCTTTTTATGGAAATAACAGGGTTTCAATGTAAATATCAGTTATTCAATTGAGGGTGATAATCTTGTTCTACAGTTGGATAAATATATGAATTGTGCAATATACACAGACCCTTTTTATTCTATAAATTCATTTTCAAGCTCATGGTAAAACTATTTGCTTGATATCAACATCAAATACACATGAATTTGAAGCTTGAATTTATGTCGTCTTTCTATGATTCAGTTTACTGGTTCCCATTGAAAGAGAACACTGTGCACATGCAGTGAGAGTAATGTAACATACCCACTATTCCAGGGCCCCATCACCCATCTTATCAACTGAACTTTATGTACTAAATGCCCCTGTTGTAACATACCCACTATTCCAGGGCCCCAGCACACCTCATATCAATTGAACTTTATGTACTAAATGCCCCTAAATACCCATTATTCCAGGGCTCCAGCACCCATTCTATCAACTGACCTTTATATACTAAATGCCCCTGTTGTAACATACACAGTACCCACTATTCCAGGGATCCAGCACACCTCCTATCAACTGAACTTTATGTACTAAATGCCCCTGTTGTAACATAATCCTATGCCCTAACACCCCTGCTCTCAACTGAACTATGTATACTAAATGCTCACATGCCAGGGCCCGAACACCCTTGCCACTAAACTTTGTTATATGTATACTATGTATGCCCCTATTCTGATTTATATTTAATTCCAGGGGTCAAGCATTCCTTCCATCAACTGAACTAAATGCCCCTGTTCTATCTAGAGGCGTGCAACGTTTTTTGAACAAACGAAATTGAAATTGTTCGTTAAATAAACGAACGACTTAAATTCAGAGAGATGAAAAATTATCGTTTTTTAAACAAATGAGAAAAAACAAAAACTAACAATTTAAAATCATTTGAACGATCATGATTATTCATGACCATGATTTCTAAATACTTCTTGATTTAAAAAATAAAGCTGAAAAAACGGTCGTTTTTTTTAAGTGAAAGATGATTGTTTGACCGAGCGATTTTACGAAATGGCTCGTTCAAAAACAATAAACAAACGAAATGAATAAAGTAGAACACACCCATCTCTAGTTGTATAATATATATAATATTCCAGGGCTCCAGCACCCCTTCCATCAACTGAACTATGTACTAAATGCCCCTGTTGCAATGGATCCACCAAGAACTCCTACCTACTCCCTTGTCTTCACTGTATCTGTAAACCATGCATCAGGGAAAAATAAATAGATTTTTTATTCAAAACAATTACCCATTTTTTTCAATATTGCATTTTCTTTTATATGTCTTTGAGGCTTTGAATAATTCTTTCTTCTTAGAGAATTTTTAATTAGCAATACCACAAAGGGTCCCATTTAGTATCATTATTTCTTGAAAAGTAAGAATAACAGTTGCATTTTTGGTATAAGGCGACTTCCCAAGTGGCGACTCAACCCTAACATGCAATTGCTGTAAGCAGCAACTACCAGAAGGGTTTTGTTAGACCTTCTGAGGCTAGGATGTGCTAGAGGGCCGAGCGCTGCGGCTAGAACAGGCTCGGTGGCCACTGCACTATAGTTTCAGTAGAAGTAAATATTTCCATTTACTGTTATAGAGCCGATAGAAGGATTTATCTCTAATTGGATAATGAGCTAGATAGAAAGATAGATGTTACCGCCATGCAATTTCTATTGGTTCAGAACATGGCTAAACCATGATTGGATCAGGCGCTAATGGACTCGGCACACTAGAGTGACTGGCCAAGCTTTGTGGCTAGGACATATTTGGGAAGTTGCCGCTATGGGAAGTGCACATTTAGGAAGTTGCCATTTGGGAAAATATCCTTGGGAAGTTACCGCATAGTAACAGGGGCTCAGTTTCATTTGCCATAATACTTTTGCCATAATTACACTTGCCATAAAACTTTTGCCATAAGTAACACTTGCCATAAGTCACACTTGCCATAAGTCACACTTGCCATAAGTTACACTTGCCATAATGGTTACACTTTCCATAATTACACTTGCTATAATTACTTGTCATAATTTTCTAATTTCTAAAAAGATGAAAATCTGTCTTTTTTATTGCAAATGCGGGAAATTTTCCCATGAAAATTCCCAACTTTAGTTTTCTCATTGTTTTGAAACAGAACAGTTGACACAAGTTCAGCTCCATATTTTCTCACAATGGAGGACCCTTTGGTGACCTTTGAGACCACAAGTAAGGGTAAACCAATGGTTCGAGACAGCAACAACTACACCTATGTAGCCAATGCCTCGTCTACAGCAGTGAAATATTGGAAATGTTCGGATAAAATGTGCTCAGCTAGAATTCGAACCCGAATTTCTTCCTAAAACCTGATTGGAACTGTACTACCCGAGCATCTTCATGAAATCTTCATGACTGTGGCATTAGATCAAAGAATGCGTTGAAGGTTGCCCTCTGGAGAGAGAAAAGAATAGTAAACCCTACACCTGCCATCCCAAAGACTGGAGATTTTGCTTCATTCATGACTACCAATTTTCCTGAAAAGTTCTCGAATACCAATGATGGTAAATATTTTCTAAGACTTAAAAGTTGGACCAATGAGGATGAGATTGAAGCTGTACTCGTCTACATAAGTGAAGCTGGTGCACAGATACTGAGAACTCATAAGGTTTGGTGCATGGATGGAACCTTCCGGACCACTCCTTCCCCCTTCAGTCAAGTATACATAGTTATGGCTAGATCTGAAATAGGTGGGCAGGGACTTGCATGTGGTTTCGGACTTTTGCCTAACAAAAAAGCTGAAACTTATAGTCTGATGCTCAACAAGATTTTTGCCCTGGTTGGCAATGATAATTCTCTCTCAGTTATTGTATGTGATTTTAAACAGTCTGTTTGGAAATCTCTGGCTGCTATAGCCCCAACAGTTAGTAGACAAGGCTGCCAATTCCATTACAGGAAAGCTTTTCTTAGCAGGTTAGGTGATTTGGTACTGAAAGAATTTTACAACGGGGACATAGAGTTCAATGAATTGCTGCATAAAGTTTTTGCCTTGAGCTATGTTACCTGTAGAAGATGTTGTCAAGGTTTATGAAGAACACATCGTTGCTGTAATTGAAGAGAAAATAGAGAATGATGAAACCTGGAATGAAGGATCTGAAGAGCTTGAAGAGTATGTGAAATACATGGACCAGACCTGGATTGGCAAGGTGGGTTTGGCCAGAACCGGGAGAAGAACTAGTAGACGCCCTCCAATCTTTGCCAATGACACGTGGAATGTGTATTCAGGTATATTGGAAGAGGATCCAGTGGTGACAAACAATGGACTGGAATCCTGGAACAGAACCTGGAACCAAGAAATGGGCATGAAACCCAAGATGTGGAAAATCATACAAGGTTTTGTCAATCAAGAGTCTGAGACAAAACGGATCATAGTCTCCAATGCTGCAGGGAGGGATATGAACACAAATATAGGGAGAAAGAGCTTAGTGAAGAGTCACTATGAGAGGATTGCAAACATTGGCCAACAGTTCAATACTCTTCCCATAGAAGAGTACCTAAACCTGATAGCTCATGAACTGTCTCTGCATTAGATTTGTAATTTGTATTCAATTTGTAATTGTAAAAGAAAATATAAATATACATGTTTGTTAATTCAAACCAAATTTTATTTTAATTATGGCAAGAGTAAATATGGCAAGTGTAATTATGGCAAGTGTAACCATTATGGCAAGTGTAACTTATGGCAAGTGTGATTTATGGCAAGTGTTACTTATGGCAAATGTATTATGGCAAATGTAATTATGGCAAAAATAATTATGGCCAAAAATATTATGGCAAATGAAACTGGACCTCCTAAGGAAAATATCTAACATAGCATTTTTGAATTAGATGAGAATATTCTTAAGACATTTATTTTGCGGCCCCTAATTTAACTCATTTAACACTCATCTTGGTTTTGCAATACATAACAATACATAACAATACATAACAATACATAACAATACATAACAATACATAACAATACATAATAATACATAACAATACATAACAATACATAAAAATACATAACAATTAGTAATCTAAAATATTTAAAACAAAAATTTTGAACCATTGCAAATGAATTTATAACATCATAAATTATTTACAATGACAATAGTTTGAACGATATCATCATATTTCTGATTATCTATAATTATTTACTTTTATCTAAGGAGAATTGATCTGTTCTTGAGAAAGCTGAGAAGCAAGGAGGTTGTATAATGCTAAAACAGTAAACAACAGATTATAAATAACAATGTTTACAGATATTTTTTTCTATATCAGAGATAGTTTTGGGCATTGAAAATATTTTAAAAAGTAAAAATCTGTTTCTTAAAAACATTTGCTTTCGTTAAACTATGCCAAATTTTTACCCTGAGTTAATATGTATGAAAGAAACGAACCAAAAATATAGTTTCTTGATTCGTTTTCCCTCAAAGTATTAAAATATGCATAGTTTAGTAAACGCAAACTTCAGAACACAGTTTGGACATGCATGAAACCTTCAAAGATTTTATGGGATGCCATTTAAAGGAAGTGTTCGCGAAAAATGAAAAAGCCGGTGTAGGATAACGTCGAAAAATATCCGATGGTGATTGTTACAATATACTTCTATCTGTTGCGTCTTATAAAAAATATTATAAAATATTAACTAAATACGAATGCGTCGAAAAATTATCGATGATTAGGTTGTAATATCTGAATGATTTGTTTGGAATTAAATAAATTTTTTTACGACCCGAGTTGAATATTGCAACTTTCTGAATTTGTATGGACGCTACGTTCTTAAATATGAGTCATTTAAAAAATTTCTCTTTTAAGACACAACTGATAGTAGTAAGATTAGTAGCAAATACCATCTAATATTTTTCTACGTAACTCTCTTTAAAAGGCCAAAAACCATAAAAGCGTTTAAAAAACCTACCAGAAAATGCAATCGTTTTTGGCATGTTATTAACATTCTGGAAATTGAAAATCTTCACAAATAACTTTGGATGTTTTCCTTTTTGTTAAACCTTTAATTTCGCTTAACGATAAAACTATTAAAAACGATGCCCATGACTAAGATCACGATATCGGGGGAACAAGTGAAGGATAAAGTATAAACAACAGGATTATTCTAAATCAATATTGTTAAAGGTCAAATTGAGAACAAACAGGATAATTCATGAGACAGAATTAAAGTCAGATACAGAGTTAAAAAATGGTATCAGAACTTGGCAAAACCTTTTGTAGAGGTTGTCAGATATTTTTATTTCTATCAGAATTTTCTGTAAAAGTTATAATGAAAAAATTGAGAAATTTATTCTTTTCATCCACATCACAAAAAATAGATTATTGCTTAACGTAAATAGTCGTTTATTTATTTAGCTTTTGGGTTGTTTCAACCTTCCAAGTCCAATTATTTAGATGTCGAGTTTTACTTTCTATATTTTGAAAAGGTTGTAATTAAAATGCATAGGGTTCGTTAGTTTGCACAAACAAACTACACTATACTGAGTGAGGTGGAGCTCATGGCGGCCCTGCAACCCCTCCCTGATTGAGTACACATTTTGGTTAAATATTTAGACTCGAAATGGAGAAAATTTATTGGGATGGTTTCTTTGCCCGGTTTGCCATTCAAGCTATCCTGTATCAAGGTAAAAATTATCAAAAAATTATTTACCTTCAGTCAAGGGTTGCGGCTGGGTATTATATCGATATAATTGTCCTAAAAAGTGTATAAATCCCAGCTCAATATCATAATGTCATTAATTATCTGTTAACCAGGTTTATCAGCAGGGCAATAATAAATCCTAAATGGGCACATAAAGGCATGTTTAAAATATTTAAAAAGATACAATTTTATTTTTTTCCGAAATTTGAAAGCTAGCGATGACAATAAAGTTTCCAACTGGGACAATAAAGTTTCCAACTGGGACAATAAAGTGACCAACCGGGCAATAAAGTTTCCAACTGGGACAATTAAACTGCCCAATGGGACAATAAAGTGTCCCTAAATTTGAAACAAACCCGGTTCAAAACCAGCAGGGACAATAAAGTGGCCAACCGGGACAATAAAGAACAAACATCCAGAAATCTGAATGTTGTAAAAAGTTGGTTCAATTCTCATGAAAAGTATCACAACAAACACCTTGGCCTTTGATTTTAAAGAGTTAATTTGCAAAATTCTTATAGATTTTTACGCGAAAGCATGCAATTTCTAGACCACCGTGAAAGTGGGCTTACAATTAAAACCCACTTTTTGATCCCAGTTCTAAACCAGCCTGTTTCCAAATTTAATAAATTTGAGCCGCGTCTCAAATCCGCCAAAAACCGGTTTCATTTGAGCGCCGGCTTAAATTTTGAAACATTGAATACAATTTTAAGTGGAACCAACCATATTTGAGCCGCGTCTCAAATTTAAGCCGCGGCTCAAATTATTTAAATTCGGCCTTTGGACAAGAAAGGGAGGTTTAAAAAGGTTATTTAATTGAAAATAATTGTTCACTACTTCCTTGGCATAGAAAAAATATGTTTGTCCTATATGGCCCTCCCCCCACCCCTCCCTTCACTGAGCTATGTTATTTAAATTTATAAACTCAGAAAAGTTTTGAACTTCAAATAGAAAGAAATCCTCGAAGTTATGTTAAAATAGTGCAACACTGTACACTGTACACTATTCAAGCATTATTTCTTTGCATATTTATTTAGCGTGACAGGCAGAAATTCTGAACTATGTATGTGATATTTTACAACAAACAGGGTTGCCCAGAATGGCAGAAAGGATAGCACTTTACAGACGACTGTACGGAATTTATACTGTCAGTTTCCTGACAATTGCGATTCCCTGCAACTTGTTAAATCTTTCTTTGTCCAATCATTGAGTGAGCAATTTAACGATATATTCAAGGCCCCAGAAGTTGAAAATAAACAAATTGGAACTATTTTTAACATCGTTATTATCACTATTATTATCACTCTACTATCAATAACATTAATATTATTGAAATTTTTATTTCCATCTTTATTATCATAATTATCATTAGTATCAATAGTATTATCGTCTATAAAATAAAGCTCTTGTGTAATAATAATAATAATTTAATACCAAGCGCGGGTAAACGGCGGGAGTAACTATGAGAAATGATAAAAGCCTTGGCAATGTCGGGCCCTCCAGCTAGTTACTAACATAACTAACATTATAGTTATAGTATAGTTATAGGAGTTATTAAAGATTTATTTTCTTAAGATTTGGATTTGGAAACTTTCAATGCGGATCAACTTCATTTCCTGGTTCCCCGAGTTTCCAAACCTCATCATTATCATCAACATCTAGTTCTCCTAGGTCACTTAGTTCTCCTAGTTCTCCTAGTTCTTCATCATCTTGTATCTGTCCTGTTCATCATATCCCTACAACACAATACTGCCACAATTGCAGGCAAACGCAATTTCAAAATCTTATTTTTGACAAATAAATTCTAGATCTTTAAATAAGTATTCTAGCGTGTCAGTGTGTGGAGCTTGTTTGAAAACCAAACATATGGATCATTTTATACAGGTAATTGACGTGTCAATTCACAACAGTTCCATTCAAAGATTTGTCTTATTACATTGATTTCTTTGGATGACCGGTTTCAAACTACTCTCACTATATAAACTGTGTTTTCTTTGATTCTTTAATCAGATGGTGTTACTTTGTAGAAGAGAGTTTGGTTTCACTGAAATAGATTGAAGTATTATAGCAACAATATAACATTGATAAGGACAATTTTTACAATGATTTCATATAATTGCTTACACGAATGTCATCTATTAAGAAAAGAAATCAAAATATGTTTTTATCATCAGTGTCCATGGTTGGTTTAGGCCTTACTGAAGCTATAATTAGGATACAGGCAAATACATGCGTGCGCGTGCGTGCAGCAATTGGAAATGTACATATTCTATATAATAAAATGGGAATAGATCAAATGCCTTATTTCAAAACATTATCTTGAAGGAATGAGATATTCATTATTAAAGTTACGGTCGGATTCCTGCTTTAGATACAATGGAATAAATTGTAAATACGGAAGAGTTTAAACGATAGTTTCCATATTTTTGGACAGATTAAGGTTTCAAGCTTGGTATTGTTGTGAATCCGGGACGGTCAATTTAAATGCTTCAATATAGCTGATAATACATTATAATATATTTTTACAGGACTTAAATGCTATGAGCGCTCATCTTTATCAAACTCTAAGGTTCGAAAATGTTTTTAAAAATATATTTAATTTGCAAAAATTAGGATGTTTTTAAAACTTTTCAATTAGAAATTTGGCCAAAATGAATTACAATTAATGAATCCTAGTATTTAGATCAATAAGAGTTATATTATGGTGTCATTTATGAAATATACTTTTAACAGACAAAAGTGCATTTAATAGAAAAATTGAAATAATATTAGAAAATCTTAATTCTCATGGTTTAACAGGACTGGTGGTGGTACTATTGTGAATGGAACATGTCACTTTAAAAAGGAAGGGTCGCTAATCGCTATATTGAATTAAGTAAATTATTTTCAATGAAAATTATAAAATTGAATAGATTTAAGTTTATCTTATCAGGGGAGCCATGTTGGAAATCCGAGACAGGGTGAATCATATTGATGGCAGCATTGAACAGATCCGCGCTGCAAGGTAGGTTGGAAAAAAAAATTGGAATATAATCAATTTTTTGATATTTCATTTTAAAAAATTTCCAAAATAAAAAATAGAAATTTAAAAAGTTTGACATTTAAATTTGTTCTATTTTCGAAAAATCGTAATGTGTCCCTTTTATACAGGAAATCAGAGTGGAGTGGTAAAAAGAAATCTAGAAAAGAGGTTTCCTCTTTTTATGAGGCAAGTTTCTTATTCAAACGTACTATATGTTCTCTAAAGGTACTGTAAGCGACCATAGATCAAGTGACCCTCAATGCAAAGATGTCCGATTCACAACTGTACCCTTAAAACTTCGTAAGATCAAGTATGATTTAGATATCAATGTTTTTGTTTCTTTAAACTGTTGATTTTCCTTTGCTGCTTCTCTGCACAAGTGACTGCGCATTTCTTGCTTATAAGAAGCAATGGAGAAACGACAATCGCACAAATATAGACTTTTATCAAATGAGAAAAACGACGTTATCTTCAAAATTTTTGATCGATGTTTCAAAGGTACCGTTGTAAATCAGGCATTGCAAGAATTGAAATTAATACAGGGCGAACAAACGAAACAACGAAAGGACGACTTTAAAGTTTAAAATCGCTTTTAATTTGTAATTTGTAATTTGTATTTTTACAAATATGTTATTATAAACAATTAAAAACCCCTCCTCTTGGAATTTATAAAATGATGTCTGCATTTTTATTTTTTAAATTGGCAGAGCTTAACATTTTCCTCAGATTTTTAAATAAATAAAAACCAAAATTTATCGTCTTTAAATTACATAATGTTTTGCAAAAAACGAATTTTTTTTATCTCATGTTGATTCTCTTGTAGATTGGGACTTTTATCAACTTTTAGATAGCTAGTTAATCTAGTTATATGGCTAGTTCAACTACTTGCTAGACGTTTAATCTAGGTACATGGTTAGAGGCTATAAGAGCTAGTTGAATTTTTCCGAATTTTAAATTTGATTATTATAAAATACGCCATGTTTAATCTTATACTGATTCTTTTCTTTAATAGGGATATGTAAACAGTGTCAGACAACAAAAGGTATTTCTTCTGCTTAGTGTTTCACTATATAAAGGGGGCGTCGTAAAAAGATGTTTTCTGGCCCTATTTCTTTGAAAAAAAATTGATTTTTGGGGTAAAAAAATCTACATTTTAAAAATTTTAAATTATTTCTCTGAATTTATTTTATTCTTCAATTATTTTTGAAACTTTTGATTTTTTTAAATTCTCAAAATTTAATTTAGGATAGACAGAAAGATCCGGATTTCGAAAGACGAGAAAACCTTCTTCTTCGAGAAGAAATAGAACTGGGTAATCTTTAATATTAATATCTTTGATTAATATTTTGCGTGTGAAACATTTCTTAAAGTTAATAATGGTAGAACCACATTTATTTAATAATAAAACAAGAAAGATAAGATACATCTGTGTGCAGTGACCAGAAACCTTCATTTTTTATTTGATAAGGAAAAGGCTAAAATATTGATTTTTTATACATTGAAAAACTAAAAAATTTTTTTGACTTTTTCATTGATTTAAAAAAAATTAGAGACATGACCCTTAATGCTGGTTTTGTAGATGCCACCAAAAAAAGAATTAAGTCTTTGTCACAAACAAATTTATGTCTCTACAACCTGATGGTCTTCGACATTGGGTTGCAAGGATTTAGGGATAAGAAAATCAGTGTTAGTGGCAAAAAGTCAACCCAAAAAACAAGATATTTTTTAAGCTTTTTTTGTTTTAAATGAAGTTTCTTTTAAACTCTGAAATATATTACTTTAGAGCAGTACAAGATAGATCTAGAGTTGCTCTGCTCTAAATTATATTACTCTAGAGCAGTACAAGATAGATCTGGAGTTGCTCTTCGCTCAAATATATTACATTAGAGCAGTACAAGATAGATCTAGAGTTGCTCTGCGCTCAAATATATTACTCTAGAGCAGTACAAGATAGATCTAGAGTTGCTCTGCGCTCAAATATATTACTTTAGAGCAGTACAAGAAAGTTCTCGAGTTGCTCTGCTCTAAAATATATTACTCTAGAGCAGTACAAGATAGATCTGGAGTTGCTCTGCTCTCAAATAAAGTTTATTCTGGAGGAACGAAAAGGAAATGAGGTGAAGATTTTAAATTCAAAAGATATTATCTGATTTGTGTAGCAACTGTAAAACCCATGTTAACCCCANCCCCCCCCCCCCCCAAGGAAAATATAATTTTGTTCCCACTTTTGTTATGGGTCATGCATGGAAGGTTTTTGTTCTGGTCATAAAAATACATAGAAGATTTTTAATGTTAACTTTTGAGTTGTGATTGAATCTCAATGATCTCCATCTTTTTATTTTATTTTTCATTAGCGATGTCCTTTGGTGGTCATTCACTTCAGGGATAACTTCATTTGAGTGATTAAGCATTTCCCTTCAAAGGAAAATTAAGTTTTTGCCACAAAATCAAATTTTCTAATTCATATATCTTTGCAACCTGGCGGTGATATTAAGATTATTTAATCTAACAGAATTCCAAGTTTGAAATATTCAAGGTTTTTGACATCAGGTCACACACTGCACAGATATAGGGAATAGAACATCAGAGTTTGTGGCAAAAACTCAATTGGATTTCAAGATAAAATGTCAAAGCAGTACATATTATTCTTAAGTTGTTTCTAGCACTTGAATACTCACAATCCCCATAGCTTGATGTTGATATCAACTGTGGGCACGTTTAATTTGAGGATCTACAAAAAATATACCTTTCCATTTCTTCATTTTAGTTTTCCTCCCCTGTTTTGTATGTTTACCATGCGGGATATCGAATAAATATTAAATTAATCTGCAGATTAACAAAATATCAATATCAAGAATTTATCATAATATCCACAATACAAGAGTTCCCAGCTCTGATTTGATTAATTAATATTGCGAAACCAATCAATATCGCAGAAAAACATATTCATTCAATAAAAAGAACTAATTATGCTGCATTTAGCCCTTTGTCATATAGTTTAACCCTATCACAATTGTGGGTGGTCACCCCCCCCCCCCTAAAGTTGTATTTATAGATAACTCTAAACTGTTTGAGAAAAAATGCGAAAACTTCTTGAATTTCCAACTTCATAATTAAATTCTGAAAAAATCAAAAATAGGTTTTTAAAACCTTCCTCTTAACCTTGAACACAGAACAATTTGGCTAGGTAAGGTTAAACTCTCTTTGATGAGATTGATACCTAAAACAAAAGAAAAAGATTTTTCTGTAATTATCACTTTTTTCAGATTGCTCGTCTCATGATACCCTTGGCCAAGAGATTAGAAGCATTAAGCGAAAAGTTATTTGCAACTGGTAAAATAGTTTTTTTTCTAGTTACAATTTGGCTTTTAACTTCTGCTTTTCAGCATCAATAAACAAAAATTTTGCGCAATTTTCTATTTAAATTGGTGTATTTTTAAAAAAACCAGAGTAATGACTTTGAAAGAAAAAATTGTGTTTTGTATATCTTAAATTTTTTTTCAGGATCTGCTTTAACTAATAGGCTTGAGTTTGTACCAAAAACTTTGACAGGTAATTAAAGAGATGGTATCTTTCTTTTATTTACACTTTTATATTCTAATATTTTATATTTGCTTTATTTATATTAATATTTCTGATTTCAACATTTTAATTCTTTATTTATATTCATGTAATTTTTTTAATTCTTAAAATTGGTTCAGTCTTAAATTCTTAGCGATGTTTATTTTAGTTTTGGATAAGAAACGTTGAAATTAACAAAATTTTTAGTATTTTCATTAACATTTTTATCTGTTTTGGTTAATATAACTTTGCCGAGCTCAAAACCAATTTACAATTACACAACCAGACTCAAGCGAAAAATGTTTTGCAGGCAAAATTGGTACACAAATTTAGCGTCTTTTGAAAGAAAAGTGCGGAAATATTTTCCCAAAAACTTCGCAAAGCAAGAGGTTATTTTACATAACTGTCCCAAGGGATGTTAAGTAGCCTCTTTGGGGGAATGAAAGGTCGGTAATGATGGTTAAGTAATAAAATCGCCATATAATCTGGTTATCTGTTTGTTACAGATACTAATGGAGTTTCTGGATCTGCTTCAGCTTGCACAATATCTTCATCAACATCACATGCTGATATATCTTCAACGCTATATGAAAAGGTTCTTGTTCTTAACATCCAAGTTAAAGTAGCAAAACTTGTAACCAATGATATACTATTGCTGGAAAAGTAAAATTAAGACATTGAATACTAAAAACTTGTTTACATCAAAAGTGTACTAAGAAGCCAAACATACATAATTTTAGCATATGATTAGCATTTTTGATGGTCATAATATATCATTATCATATAGGTGCTCTGCTCAATACCTTTGATTCTGGCAGATGAAAATGGAATGAGGCTTTATGTTGACAAGGATCCGGATATTCTGGTAGGAATATCAATTAATGAACTCTTTGAGGTTTTTTTTAAGTTCATGTTCTTTTAATTTTCTGCCAGTAACGTATAATGAAATCTGAGACAGAATTTAAAAAAATCCAAATCGAGCGTTTAAACCACTAAAAACCGGTTCCAATTGAGCGCTGGCTCAAATCTCTAAACACTGAATACAATTTCAAGTGGAACAACCATGTTTGAGCCATGTCTCAAATTCTTCAAATTAACCGCCTCTGTTTAAAATAAATTAATCCTAGTGCAATCTTCTTGTGTTCCCAACTGTTGGTGTGACCCACGAGGTTGATGTGAAACTGAGTAGAAGGAATGGATCTGATTGGCTGCTCCGGTTTACCCCACCGTGCCACGGTATCGCACTACTAACTGTCAAGTTACACGGAGAACATGTGAAGAATAGTCCATACACTCTAACCATTCAACAACTTTCTTTAGATATTGCAACCGTCTAGTGATTCATGTGATATTTATAAATAAATTGTTTTGTTTCAATTTAATGAGAAAAAGCTATTTTTGATTTTTTTTTCAGACAGATTGAATTATGTCAAAGTAATATTTATTACTGAGAATCCAAAATTGTTAGTATAGATCTATTATTAAATTAATCTTTAATTCTTTCCATAGTGTGGGGGGGGGGGCCTCAGCACTTGTTGGGACCTGAAATCCACAGGTTTCGCTGGCCCTGAGGTTGGTCTAAGCCCCAATAGCCCATCTCCCTCTAAATACGCCCCTGACTACAACTTCTGTTCTAAATAGTATTGGTTTGATGACCAATTCTGAAGGTTTCTTTGAAACTACAATCAAAGTTTTATCAGATTGTTTGAAATCATCATTTCTACAGGTAGAAAGGTATAAAAGTAAGGTAGTAAGGTATAAAATATCCAGCCAAAAGGAGATCCAAGTTAAAACTTCAGACTGCAAGATGGAACAATCTGTCCGAGGCAATTTTTAAATTTATAAAACTTTAAAGTTTGAAGTTTGTCGAGTATGAAATTTTTGATGATACTACTTTTAATAATCTTATACAATATCAACACAAAAGATATTTTCTTATTTTTTTTGCTGAGTACACTCGGAATAATTCAATGAATGTACAGGGTAACCCACAAATGAATGAGATTTCAAAGACGACTGTACGGATTTCATGTTGATTCTCTTAATCCCAGACAAGACTATATTAAAGATATCACTGTGATCTTGCCAGGTTACATTTGTTGCATAAAACGTGTTGGGTTGACTTTACACTGGGTAGCCCAGACCGGAAAGTACGACTGAATGCATATTGTGTGTACAGTACATGTTGTACAGTTTCGAATCATATTGTGTGTACAGTACATGTTGTACAGTCTCGAATCATATTGTGTGTACAGTACATGCTGTACAGTCTCGAATCATATTGTGTGTACAGTACATGGTGTACAGTCTTGAATCATATTGTGTGTACAGTACATGTTGTACAGTCTCGAATCATATTGTGTGTACAGTACATGTTGTACAGTCTCGAATCATATTGTGTGAACAGTACATGTTGTACAGTGTCGAATCATACAACTTTCAGAGTGGTGCTGAGATCAAAGACCAAGTTAAACTTCAGATCTAGAAAATAAAAAAGTTTTATGTCGTCATTAAAAGCTTATTTTTTAGGGGTAACCGACGCTGCTACTTAGCATATTGGTTTATTAATAAGTTATACATCATGCTCAAGAAACATTGCAGAGATAAATTCCCATATGATTATTATTTATGATATTTCTAAAACTATCTATCTTCTATATATATTAAGTAGAAATCTCTATTTGTTTGTTTGTATGTCCGATCATAACTCAGAAACTCCTCAACTTGTTTGCCTCAAATTTTAAAACTCTGTAGAACCACGGGAAAGTTCTTTCAAGGCAAAGATGGGTTCCCAAGCAAGTATTTAATATTCTGATTCAAATTCAATAAATAAAACAAAATAATCCTAATAAAGATATTATAACTTTATATTATCTAATTTCTAAAGATAAGACAACTACAGATGTTTGTTAGTGAATCCTTGAACGTAATCATGAAAAGAAATTATATAAAATTAAAGGGAGTGTTCGCGAAAAATGAAAGGGGGTATGGCTTACGTCGAAAAATTATCGATGATTACAGGTTGTAATATCTGAATGATTAGTTTGGAATTAAATTAATTTTTTTACGATCCAAGTCGAATGTTACAACTGTCTGAATTTGTGTGGACGCTAGGTTCTTCGGTATGAGTCGTTTCTAACAATTTTCTCCTTACAGACGCAACAGATAGACGTAATAATAGAAGCGATCCCTATCGATAATTTTTCGCCGTAAGCCTTTTACCCCGTTTGATTTTAAAGGACTTTTGACATGATCATTATATGCTTGTCAATTGTTTTATTTTGTGTACTGAATTTCCACCGGTCAAAATCGAACGTTCTCATAATTATTTCACGAGGTGTTAGTTACTTTCCCAAAGGCGACTTCCCAAGTGACAATTTTCCAAGTGGCAACTTCCTAAGTGTGCAGTTTCCCAAGCGGCAACTTCCCAAAGGTTAGGTTAGGCTAGGGGACTAAGCGCTGTGGATAGAACAGACTTAGGAATTGCACATTTGGGAAAATACCCTTGGAAAAAAAAGTACCTATCATGATGTGCTGTGAAATGACCCTCCTAAACTAGAACAATAAGAGGTGGCCTTTTTTTGAACATGGATATTTTATTCTGCTAATTACTTTACTAGAGACTTAATTTATACTTTATCGGCAGGTTTCATGGTCAAGTTTTTAAGACACAAAACGTTGGGGTGTATGACTTTTAACTGATCTTGAGCAGAACAAAATAATAGAAATACTTTGATTTGGAAATAGATTCATTGATATTTCGTTTTTATTTTGTATGCGTGAGCTTGTGCCTACAACCCTTATCCAAAAATAAATTATTAAAGTTAAAAATACTTTATCGGCAGGTTTAGTGTAGAAATATTTCTAAGGGAAATTTTTTGAATCAACACACTTTTAATGAAAAATACGATTTTTACGTCAATAATAGCTGTAAAATTTGACAAACATTCAGCGATGATATTTTGATTGTAATCATTAAACAATTTCCCTTCATCACTTATATTTCAATAATAAGAACAACAAGCCTATTTTCTATTTCTTTGTTTGAAAATTAAATATGAGATGATAGCGCGATGTCTGCGTAGCAGACAGAACTTTTTCTAGACAACTTTTTTGGAATTATAAACATTGATTATTTCCTTATCCAATTCACACATTCTTATTTTTTATTTTAAAAATCTATATAAGGAATTCATCTTAGTTTTAAATCAAGCATTTCTTGATTTTGAAATATTCTTAAGTTGAGATTTTGGCGCTCAATCATAAAAAACTAAAAACACTTATTTGACACCCCAGAGGCCGAATTTAAAGAATTTGAGCCGCGGTTTAAATATGCTTGGTTCCACTTAAAATTGTATCAAATGTTTCAAGATTTAAGCCGGCGCTTAATTTAACCCGGGTTTTGGCGGATTTAAACCGCAGCTCAAATTCTTTAAATTCGGCCTCTGGCTTATTATTTGTAGTTATTCAGTATTCAGGGTTACACATAAAGGACGAGACTGTAAAGACGACATAAATTTCTTTAAATATGACGATCCCAAGTTGCAGAGAATCCGAAATACAAGGAAACAAACTGTTTCAACTTTGTACAGTCGTCTCTGAAGTCTCATCCTTTGTGGATAACCCTGGATATTATCCCACAAGAAAGTTAAACTGCTTTTTTTATCAGAAATACATACGTGTTTCAGTTTCAGGCATAATGTTGAGCCTCCTTCTGACTTCTTTTCTACTGGACTGGGACGGACAAAACTTAAAGTTTGAAATGAAAAATAATTTGGGTAGGGCCATTCATTTAATACTAGGCTTTTTAGGACCATTCATGTAACACAAGGCTTTGAGGGTCATTCATTTAACAGTAGGCTTTTTGGGGCCATTCATTTAACGCTAGGCTTTTTAGGGCCATTCATTTAACACTAGGTTTTGAGGGCCATTCATTTAGCATAAGTCTTTTAGGGTCATTCATTTAGCATAAGGCTTTGAGGGTCATTCATTTAACAATAAGCTTTGAGGGCCATTCATTTAACACAAGGCTTTGAGGGCCATTCATTTAACACTAAGCTAGATTTGAGGGACATTCATTTAACACAAGGCTTGAGGGCCATTCATTTAACACTAGGCTTTAAGGGACATTCATTTAACACTTGGCTTTGAGGGCCATTAATTTTACTCTAGGCTTTTTAGGGTCATAACACTAAGCTATGAGGACCATTCATTTAACACTAGGCTTTGAGGACCATTCATTTAACACTTGGATTTGAGGGACATTCATTTAACACAAGGCTTTGAGGAACATACATTTAACACTTGGTTTTTTAGGGCCCTTCATTTAACAATAGGGTATCTAGGGCCATTATTTAATACTAGGCTTAAGGGTCATTTATTTAACACTAGGCTAAAAGCCATTCATTTAACACTAGGTTTATAGGGCCCCTCGTTTAACACTAGGTGTTTAAGGCCATTCATTTAACTCAAGGTATTTGGCCCTATCGCTGTATTCCAAGAAATGTTTTCCAGGAAACATATTTTAAAAAACTATTTCGTAAAATGTATTCCAAAAAAATCTGTTCCAAAATATCTATATATCAATAAATATATTTCCAGGTGTAAGAGCATTATCTGGGAGTTTAGGAATTAATATTCCTGGGACACCAGTTCAAGGAAACTGTACGGATCTATGCTACAAGTAAGCTGAGGCGTTTTTTTTAACTTTACGAATTTTTATTAGCTTAAATATAGACGGATAGGCTTTTCAGCTTCTCACATTGGTGAAAAACTGCATATCTTATTTGTTTCATATTTCGAGGTAAGCTTAGTCTTTAATTTACAATTTACCTACTTAAATAAATATTCGCCAAAAGATGAAAATTTGTAAATGAAGAGAAAATAATGTAGTCACTACCCGGGAGAAATCGATACTTCTTGTCACAGGGGGAGAATAGGTTCAACAACCTTTTCCGATGATTCACAAGTTTCATGCTCTGAGCTGATAACTTTTAATTAAAAGAAATAAGTTGTGAATTCAGATCCCATCGGTCATAAACGTAGTTTTTTCCTCCTTTTTTAGAGATTTTCGAAATCACAGTGATAATCAGAAAATTGTGGAATAGAAAGACGACATAAAACATTACTAAAGTGTACTTTATGTTGTTACAAAGCAAATAGTTTTACTAGGAAGTTATTAAATTACTTATTAAGTGAAACGGGTCTGTTTACACTGCACAATTACAGTGCCTCATGCTTATTGGACTATTAAAAGTCGTTACTTGAGTCTGTGAGTCGACTTTCTATTTCAAAATTTTCTGGTTATACAGTAACAGAAAAATTTCCTTTGGAGCTGAGTTTTTCGGTAAAAATCTTTCGGGACATGTTTTGAAGAAAAATAATTAAAACTCATTTTTTATGTTTTAGTTGGGAAGGACTGGCAGAATTAGCTGTAACAAACTCTAAATATGATAATTGTGTTGAGGTAACTTAAAGGAANTTACAAACGTTTTCCTGATCAAGGTCAATACTTATAAAATAAAAAAATTATCAGAAATTAGTTATTTCATTTCAGATGGGAAACCAGCGATATCTTCCTTATCATTTCTTGGATAAAGGTGTTCATAGCAACTTTGTATACAGCAGATATTCCATTTTAAAAAATGGCGGGTCATTTGAAATTATGATAATAGTCCGTGGTTCCTTTTTATAAATAGCCTTATAGCCCCTTTTTACCACGGGGGTGGGGGGGGACAATAAAATAAATCTAAAAAATCTGTAGCCCTTCCCCCCCCCCCCTTACCTAATGTTATGATTTTCAGAAACCCCAATCTTTCTAGGGTTAATCAACATCTAATTATTCTGAGAGACACATGGAATCCAACTTCTAAAAAACATATTGTTCATATATTTACATACCAGGAAAAATAGAAAAAAAAGACTAAATATAAATATTTTTCTCAATTTTCCCCTGGACAAATTAGGAGTGCAAAAAGAAAGATCAGGCACCCTCTAGCCCTTAAACTTTGATTTTCAAGAATAGATTCAAAAACTAATTTGCCTGCGCGGCCACTTATTCAAACTTAAAATATGTCAAGAAAAAAAGGTCAGCTTTACATTAAAAATCTATATTTTTACGTAATATAATAATTAACACTAGAGGTGGCACGAGGTCACAAAGTCGTATTAGTACTAGTAGATTCTTTTAGTTTTTTTAACAATATAATTTCTGCTAATATACAGAAAGTTTACCAGTCATACCTTTAGCAAAATTTACATATGTAATTACTGAAAATATTATTTGTAAGAAAAAGTGGATGAGAAATATAAGGTCTAACAAAATAATGGAACACATAAAAGTTAAATTCTAAAAACAATATTTAAAAATCATATATTGAAGCAAATATTAAAAAGGAAGATCAAAGGAAGAACTGCTTCTTCTTAAGCTTTTATCCAATTTTTTCATTTTAACTTGAAATAAGAAAATGTCAAGATACATATTTCACGAGATGCATGAATTTATTCTTTAGATTTTGTGGAAAAGTGAACAACTTTCCTCCATAGAAGACTGTATAGGTAAATAATTAGTTTTAAGTATTTTGTTCTACAGGATTTTCCCAGAGATAAATGATTTTCCCTATCGCAATACAAGTTTGGAATTAGACCCAACATTGATTGCAACTTTGCACACATTTTTACATCGCAATGTGTTTTCATAAATTGGGACTATTTAAGCCTTTATTTTTTTTCTGTAAGATTTATTTCTATCTTTGAAATACCAAACAATATATTACGTATTGATTATTGATCTTCTTTCATATAAAAGGCATTAGTGAAGTTCAAAAAAACATTTTAATGTTGCATTCTATAAGTTTAGTTCTATATAGCCATTTGACAGTAAGTTTATAGATGTAGTTCCCGATATACGTCAAATAAACCTCCATCCTTAGAACTAAACTGTTCCTTTTTTATAAGAATGTTAAGCAGCGTACTTTGTGCGGTAAATTGTGTATTGTATGAAAAATACGCCAAACTTTCTCTATAGAGAAATAAATAATCCCACAAGGAAGTTAAACTGTTGTTTTAAATCAGAAGTTCTGTTTTGGCTGGTGGAAATACAGTGCATCAAATCATGTACTTCTAGATATAGGTGATGAATACTGGTATGGTGGACCAGAGGAACTTCTTCAACACTTCCCTCTTAGGAAGGAGAATCCACGTCATAGTGTTCCATATCTTCCAGGAGATATGATTCAGGATAAAGATCAGTATTTTGGAGGTAAATACACTACATAGTGTCCCATATCTTCCAGGAGATATGATTCAGGATAAAGATCAGTATTTTGGAGGTAAATACACTAAATAGTGTCCACCATATCTTCCAGGAGATATGATTCAGGATAAAGATCAGTATTTTGGAGATAAATAGACTACATAGTGTTCCTATCTTCCAGGAGATATGATTCAGGATAAAGCTCAGTATTTTGGAGGTAAAATACATTAATAGTGTTCCTATCTTCCAAGGGATATGATTCAGGATAAAGATCAGTATTTAGAGGTAAAATACACTAAATAGTGTCCCATATCTTCCAGGAGATATGATTCAGGATAAAGATCAGTATTTTGGAGGTAAAATACACTAAACATAGTGTCCAATATATTCCAGGAAATATGATTCAGGATAAAGATCAGTATTTTGGAGGTAAATACACTACATAGTGTCCCATATCTTCCAGGAGATATGATTCAGGATAAAGATCAGTATCTTAGAGGTAAATAGACTACATAGTGTTACTATCTTCCAGGAGATATGATTCAGGATAAAAATCAGTATTTTGGAGACAAAATACATTAACTAGTGTTCCATATCTTCCAGGAGATATGATTCAGGATAAAGATCAGTATTTTGGAGGTAAAATACACTAAATAGTGTCCCTTTCTTCCAGGAGATATGGTTCAGGATAAAGATCAGTATTTTGGAGGTAAATACACTACATAGAGCTCCTATCTTCCAGGAGATATGATTCAGGATAAAGATCAGTATTTTGGAGGTAAAATACACTAAATAGTGTCCCATATCTTTCATGAGATATGATTCAGGATAAAGATCAGTATTTTGGAGGTAAAATACACTAAATAGTGTCCCATATCTTCCAGGAGATATGATTCAAGATAAAGATCAGTACTTTAGAGGTAAATAGACTACATAGTGTTACTATCTTCCAGGAGATATGATTCAGGATAAAGATCAGTATTTTGGAGGTAAAATACACTAAATAGTGTCCCATATCTTCCAGGAGATATGATTCAGATAAAGATCAGTACTTTAGAGGTAAATAGACTACATAGTGTTCCATATCTATTCAGGATAAAGATCAGTATTTTGGAGGTAAAATACACTAAATAGTGTCCCATATCTTCCAGGAGATATGATTCAGGATAAAGATCAGTATTTTAGAGGTAAATAGACTACATAGTGTTACTATCTTCCAGGAGATATGATTCAGGATAAAGATCAGTATTTTGGAGATAAAATACATTAACTAGTGTTCCATATCTTCCAGGAGATATGATTCAGGATAAAGATCAGTATTTTG